>NC_057949.1:10154762-10292262 GCF_018555375.3 Anguilla rostrata | reverse complement strand
AGAAGAAGAAGAAGAAGAAGAAGAAGGGTTAAAGAGAGGCAGCGCGGCGTGACTGGAGCTCGGCGGGAGAGCGGGCCTCCCGCCCCGCCCTGCTAGCGCTCGCGCACAGATCCCCGACGCCAGCGACACGGATCTCCTCCGGCCTTCGTCAGTCCCGCGAAGACGCCCGCCGCGCGGATCCACCGACCTCTACAGCGCGCGGATCTGCTGGCACGGGGAGCTCAGGGAGCCGGTGAGTCATTCAGACATCCAGCTGGTTTACAGATCTGTGAATCCCACTAGCATTTGCATGGCTTTCGATCCAAACAAAGAAAAAAGAAAAGGCAGTTTGGAAAAAATAAAAATCCAGTCAGACACAGACCAGAAGACACGGGAAGCTGAGGACAGGAAGGGACCCTGGAGACATGGTTTAGTCCTTCGTGCTCCCTCACAAAACGGGTGGTCTCCAGTGTTCTGGAGACACAGAAAGAATCATTCTCCACACGGAAATCAGGTCTTCCCTCACAGCTAGTGATCCAGGTAGTCATAGGACCTGGCTTCCTGATTCCAGCAGACTGATTTATTTTATTTTATTTTTTTACAATAAAAGAAGTGCTAGAAGTACTCAAGAAGTACTACATTTGTTTTAAAAAATCCCATGTGAGTAAACCATAATCTTGTGTTAGTAAACTAGGAAAAATTAGCAGATTTTTTTTCTTGAGAATGTAATATGTTTTAATCAGTGCACTTGCCCACCATTGCGTATACAAGACATATACAACTCGTATATGACTTGTGCACTCAATAGTAGGCAAGTGTGCTGATTCAGACATGGACCAGGCATCTTAGGTTCCTTTCTGAATGCTGAAACACGGTGGCCCTCTAGTGGCAGGACCTGGCATTGCAAAAAAAAATGACATGAGACTCGAGGAGCTCTTGCCGAGCCTTCCTTTCGCTGCTGCTGTCGGCACTCGCTTGTTGCAGTCATGGCTACTGGAAAGAGCACACAAACCGTTTTCATCTTCGAGAGCGACGAAAGAGAGGCTCCAGTGCCTGGAGTTCAAGCGCAGGGTGAACAGAGACGTCTGCGGCATCTCGTTCTCTCCTGCAGGAATGAACACGTTTTGTGCGAGCATGCTCCATGTAGACGGGTCAATTCTGCCTACTGGCAGATAACAGCAGAGCAGCATTTCAAGGCGGGGGGCTTGGCAGGGGGGGCACACCAGATTCCGTCTGTGCGTTCAGCAAAGAAAATCTTTAGTATTCCTACATTATGAATCGTTTGTTTCTGCAGGTATGCTGGTGCTCGTGTCTGCGGGCCGTGTGGCATTCGATCGGAAAAGAAGGACGGCGTCAGCGGAAAGGCGCTCCGTACGGGGCGATGACGGCACTGGCGGGGGGGCGAGGAATCGGGCCGCAGGGGCGGGCTTCATCCGCAGACCGAGGACGTGCCCACCGGCGCCCGGGAAAAAAGCGCAAACGAGCCGGAGAGAGAGCCCGGCGCTAAAAATAAAGGCGCTACAGCGGGGAGACGGCGCGCAGTCAAGGACGCGGCGAGTCCTCCGCTCGCTCTCCCGCTCTCGCTCGCTCTTCCGGCCACTTGAGAAAAGCGTCAGAGCTGTGAGCTGCAGGTGCCCGCAGGACGGAACGGGTGAGGGGGGGGTCGAGGGGCGAGAGAAGAGAGCAGCAAGTTGTCTGCTCTTCCGCGCTTCTGGAATATTCTTTCTGGGTGTACATTGTGCCTTCATGTGTGCTGTTTTTAAAATCCCAACCCCGGCAATATCGTCATCGCTCCACAGCCCCCAACACCCATCGCTCGAGCTTCTGTGCACTTCCAGAGGGTTTCCTCAGGATTCATTTTGTATTACCTCCCAGACTGGCCTTCCTGACACCTCAGATGCTCCTCTAATAGTCTATCTGTATCCTGTGGCAAGTTATTGGCAAAATGGAAAAGTGTAAACAGTTGAGCATGATTTGTGATAGCAGTCAGAGCTAATCAAATTCCAACTTGCACATGGGGGTGTGATATATATGATCTATTTCATTCATTATAATACACTCCAGGAAATGTGACATCATAAGTGACGCTTGGACAGACTGTCCACGTCTTTGAAAAATACATTCTGCGGAAGGTCACTGGAGGACACCTTAGAGAAGCACCCGAAAGCTTCAGTCCCAGTGAAATATTCTGAGTTAACTCTGCTCTCACAGAGTCCAAAAGGAACCGAACGCACTCTGTCAGAGTAAAATGATATGCAGACTCTGTTGGAGGGCCCCTGCATATTAAACTCAGAAATTCAAGAATGCAGGCACTCATAATTTAAGGAATCGAAGCTCACTAACCCCTAAAAACCAAACACCAGCTACTACAACCCTTTCCAGCAAGATAATGACCAAAACAGACGAAAACAGCCTGGTGTTCTAATGCCGTTTAGTGTTGTATATCAACGCCTACAAGAGTCTATAGAAAAAGGTGAAAGCTGGGTCTTGATTGGACAGATTCAGGAGCTGGTTAGATTGATTAAGCATCTTGGCGATCATCTGAACACCAGCAGGACAGTGGGTAGAGAATGGCTATTGGTCCAGGCAGCAGATGTGGAAAGACTTGCTCATTTGCATAATAGTGACATTTTTAGCCAGTAAAAGACGAACCCCCTTCTGTCCCCGCCCACAGCTTGAGACACTGGAAGACTGCGAGCGATGACCACTCACAATTCTGCTTTTTTCTCTCCCGTAATCTGTCAACACGGTATTTGTTTTGAGTTAGCGTTTTTAACTGAATTCCCAGAAGACCGCTAACACTACTGATAAACACTGATGCTTCAAACATCGACAGGCGCACATACGCAGCACCCAGAGCTCACCGTGAACGGTTCTTTTCGATAACGGCCTCAGGTACCACCCTTACAAAAAAAACTGAGCCACCAAACCTGAGACAGCCCGCGCTGTTACTATTAACAAGAAAAGTGGTCCAGTCTTCTAAAAATAGATGCTTAATAAATAGTCAGAATCGTAATGCCTGAAAATGGCTGTGCCTAATAAAAGCTGTTGAGGAGAACTGCAGGAACGATCGGTGACACATTCCATAAAAGGTCAAATTAAGCAGTAATAAAGATCGGATGACAGTCCTGTCTCCCACCTTCCGTTTTTTCTCCCTCCCTGAGTTGGTATTTTTAGAACATAATTTTCCTCTTCATTAAGGTTGGCCGTAGCATAGACGCGCCAGGTCCCAAAGCCGCTATTAAATATAAAACAAGCTAATCAAGAGCGAGATGAGAAGGGCCTAAGTTCACCGTGTTCTTCCTCTTCCGGGAGGAGTTTGCCTAAATTTGAACCTCGTACCGAAACGGAAATAAACGCTGTCGGGGACGTAGGCCTGGCTACGGGGCGGTACTGAAGTCACAAACAAGCGTTATCTTGTTTTCTCGTTATCTTTTTTCCGACACGGTAATATACCGAACACCCTTTCGCACTTCATGAAATATGTCCTTAAAAAGAAGTCCCGTGTCCTAGAAACCAGGCGGGTAACAGCTGTCATTTCTGGGACAGGGCCCGCTCATTTCCTGTGCCCCAGGTTTGCGCAGTTTCTCCGAGACCGCTCAGCTGTTTTTATAATCTCACGGGCTCCGAAGCGAGCGAGAAACTTTCCGCATCTGCGGTCCCTTCTCCACCCATCGTCCTCTCCGCTTTCTATCCGTCTGAATAAAGCCAAAACAAAAACAGAAAAAAGAAAGGTGGGCGGACTCTTCCGTTCTCCTTCAAAGAAAAACAAAATCTATCAAAACACGTCCGCCAGGCCTCGTTTACCCAGGTGCAGTGAAAACGCAATACAAACGAGGCAGCTATCTGCTTATTGTCATCTCTGCGTGTGTGTGTGTGTGTGTGCGTGTGCCTGTGCGTGCGAGCACGTGTGGGTGTGTGTGTGTGCGTGTGCCTGTGCATGCGAGCGCGTGTGGGTGTGTGTGTGTGTGTGTGCGTGTGCGTGCCTGTGCGTGCGAGCACGTGTGTGTGTGTGTGTGTGCGTGTGCGTGTGCGTGTGAGCGCGTGTGGGTGTGTGTGTGTGTGCGTGCGAGCGCGTGTTGTGGGTGTGTGTATGGGTGTGCGTGTCTGTGCGTGCGAGCGCGTGTTGTGGGTGTGTGTGTGTGTGTGTGTGTGCGTGTGTGTGTGTGCGTGTGCGTGTGAGCGCGTGTGGGTGTGTGCGCGTGTGGTGCACGCGGGCGCATCGGTAAGCACCACCAGAGCGCCGGGGCCCATTTTTAGCAGAGAACAGCTGCTGAACGGCAGAAGTGCTGCCGGCTGAATGGGTGTGTTTATGCTAATGGGTGTCTGTCCTTATTAAATCAATCTCCCCCAGGAGAGCAGAACCAATGTAATAACCGTATTTATAGAATCGCCCACTTATGGGGTATCATGTGGGCGCGCTGATAATCATCCCGCTGGCAATTATGACGAGCGAGGAGGGAGGGGGCCGTGGGCAGCGTGCGTTCGGCGCGTCGTGGGGAGATATGAGTCGCCGTGACATGTGCTCGAGAGATGACGAGCCGGCGGTGACCGGTGGGGTGAGATACGGAGACATAATGAGATGTGATAAGATGGAGGACAGTAAGATATACCAAGGTGAGTAATGTTAGGGGGCTTTACTCCACGAGGGTGAACTTTATGGTGAAAGGTTATGCTGGTTTGTTTTCTAATGATCAAATGTGTGTGGACTGTGCGTGTGTGTGCCTGTGTGTTTGTACTGTAAAATAAAAACTAGACTACAGCATCCTTCTGTCTTCCTTTCCTTTATACCGGTGAGCCGCTGTCTGTGTTTGCGTGGGTGTTCTGGGTTCGAGGAGCCGGGGGGGGGGTATCTAATCAGAACCTGAAGGCAGAGGTCCTACAGGGTGACGCTTGTTATGTTTCTTACTGTACCACATCACCACTCCAAGACAGGAAGCAGGATGCAGCAATAGCCAGAGAGAGAGAGAGAGAGGGGTAGGAAGGGAGAAAGAGATAGAAGGTAGACAGACACGGAGTGAGGGAAAGAGGGAGAGAGAGACAGGGAGGGATGGAGAAATATAGAGGAACAGAGAGGAAAGAGCATGAGGGAAAAAATAGAGAGACAGATTGTGGGAGAGGGTGGCTTTTCCATCCTGTCCTTAATTGGGATTAGTAAACTTTCGTTAGCTTAATTATTAGTTTGGCAGTCACAGACATTAACGGAGGGTGTTGTAAACAAAGAGAGGCAGTAAATGCTAAGGACTAGGGCTAACAGGGATATACTGCGTATTCACAAGCACACATGCGCACATGGGTGCACACACACACACACACACACAACAAGCACACAAATGGTGCTAACTGCTAACTTTGTGTTGACTAACTTTGGGCCCTATTCAATTCACTTGTTTCTTTTTTGCCTAATTTTGGACTTCTTGGGTTTATTTTTCCTGATTTCCCATTCCCCGATTATCTTAAAAGATGTGCATTTATTCCGGAAGAGAGGGGAGGAGAAAGGGGGGCTTCACATTTGGAGAGCTGCATCTTTTTAATGCACTGACTACAAATCTGACTAATAATAACCAAATGAGCCCTGCAGTGAATCAGCTCGGCGTCATCTTTAACACCATGGGACCGGGGGCTTGGAGTGCTTTTGAGGGCTGTGCAGCAGCGGCAGTCACTTGCTTCAGCATGTTGTTACAGGTTGACTCAGCGCACGCAGGCAGATGTTGGGATTTTCACCATTTTTAGGCGAGCACCTGTGGATCGCGTCATCACGGTCTGTGTTTCAGAACGTCCCAACGCGCGGTTCCACACACCAGGCCCCTTCAAATTAAACTCATTTCAGCAAAACACACCATCTTCCAGATTTGCCAGATTCTGTGTTAATTACAGAGTTCTGCAATTATGTCCATGTTCTCTGCATCATGGAAACCACCAGGCCCTATAGTGGGAAGCTTCTGACAAAAGAGGTTAGAAACGTCCTTGGGTTCAGGAACGCTTCTCAGGAGATGCTGTGGAAAATATTTCCACTTACAGAGAATAGTCCATAAATTCAGCCATAACACCTCCCTCTTAACAGGATGACCCTCATTGTGATTGAACTTTTTTCCATAGCGGTCAGTACCGACTCTTACAGGGAATCTGGGAAAGGTCAGAGGTCAAGTTAGGTCAAGAGTTAAGCTGCGGATACCTGCTTTCCTTTTTTCCACCTCACAGTACATTCCCTGTAACTGGGGAGTGCAGTTTAAAGTGGCAAAATGGCGGCCCGGCGTGGGTACAGCTAAATGTAGGCTCCGTCAGAAGTAAAAAAAAAAAGAAAAAGCATCGCACGGGTGGAAATCCCACGGCGGCCGACTAATTAGCCCAGTTCTATAATCGGCCCTAAACGAGCCCCTCTCAAGCTCGGCGGTGTGGAGCGGCAGCTCGGCTGCCGGTGACATTGACTATATTTAAACCCCCGCTCCTCCTCTAACGCGCCGCCACCGCCGCCGTCGCCACCGCCGCCGCGTCTCCTTAAACAGAAAACCCGGCGGTTTACAGTGGCGGAGACCGTAACCGGGGGAGTCAGAGGCCACGGCGTAATTCAATAACGGGGTGTCGCGTAAGATTAGGCTCCTCATTAAAACCCGCCGGCCCCTCCTGGGCTTCTAAAAAGCCTTTAACAGGTTAGCGGAAGTAGACACGGGGCCGGAATTACACACAATGAATTTTCAATGTGTATTTTTGTTGAGGGTTTTATAAGAAGTGAATTTGTTTTTATTTCAGCATTTCAGCCAATGCCTAATAAGACAGATCCTTATTTTAAAGTAACAGAAGGAACAACATATTAGAGAAGCTTTCTTTTTTTAAAGTTAAAAAAAGGCATTTAGCTTCATATTGATTTTCTAATAAAGATGATGCTAGAGGTCTTAAAACTGTTTGAAGGACAACACAGGACCAATAGACCCATGCGAAACATCTTGGACAGTGGAAATGTCATAACGTCAACAAAAACCTATACCATAATGTTTTTAAGGAACAAATAAAAACAAACATTTTATTCACAGCTACGAGGCTATCGTCTCAACATCTTTTTCTCACAAAGAGGTAATTATGCGGGAACTATTTTGTTAATAGGTCACACTGAAAATCAATTAATATTTCATTTAAGATATGTCCTGCAGGAGTTCGATTCCAAAATCCACCCTGGGAAAGTGCTTAAACGCGCTTCTAAATCAGCAATCGCACGAACTTCCCTGGGGTGAATGTGAGCAGTTCATGTGTGAAATAAAAGTTTTTTTTTATTTTTATGTCAGGCCCTTCTTATGTATTCATGCTCAATGATAAATGATCTATCCCACAGAACATTTCTCCAGAGATTCAACAGAAAAGTTTGCTTGGATACTGACACCACACTTGCTTGGGTGGAGTAGAATAACACAGGAGATATTTGAGCATCAATCTTTGCAGTCACCAGAGCCACCCGGAAAAAAAAAATGACAGCGATAATTTTTCTCAAATATTACCGCCCTGCCCTCTGTTCTCCTGGGGGCCAGGTGAGATATAATTCTGGATGTCTCGGAAGTCACAGAGGAAATTGGAGATGGTCCACTCAACCGGTCAGTAACATTCCTCTAGCATTAACAATTCCCCTGGAAAGTTTTTTTTCCAAGGCCTAACCACCTACCATAAAATATAAGCTGCAATTCAACTTCAGATTTGTAGTAACTGGTCTTCTCTACGCTCCAATGGAGAAAAAAGGAGGAGAGGCTTTCTTCAATGCGTTTAGGGTCCTAAAATGTACAACTACCTCCCAGAGCAAATCACAGGTGTGAAATCAGCATCTTTACAATGAAACCAAGACCACACCTGTTTCATTTGGTATATAGATTATTGTTTATTGCTGGTTGTTCTATCACAAGCTCATTTGAATGAATTTTTTTCATTTTATTTTAAGTTTCTTTGAGCTATTGTCCGCGTTCGTTTTACTGGTTGCAGTTTGGGCTACAAACATTGCATGAAAGGGAATTATAAATAAGCTATTCTCATGATATTTGTCTACTGAGTCAGGGAATCAGCATTTCCTTTCTTTTAACAACATAATTAAGGCAAATCAATAGGACTCTGGCCTCTCTTACCGCCATTACTCTCTTTGTAATGTTTTTATGGCAAATTACAAGTTTCATATTAATGGTACATTCGTCCCATCTGCTGCAAATATGATTCATGTCAGCATGTGGGGAAACCACATGGGATCGAATGCACAGATGATTACGTTAATAAAACGCTCATTCGGATAGCAATGAGGGGGAACAAGTGGAACAGCTCAGTAGAATGCAGGCTAGCATCGCAGCAGGAACTGAGTTTGACACCCCCTGTCCTGAGTATCCTTTTCTTTGGTGGATTCCCTTATCCGCAGGACCTAGAAGTCCAAACACTTAGCACATTATCTGCTCGTGCTGCTGGGCACCTGTGGGGCGGTTTGGCTTAAAATCCTTCTCTGCGGGTGCTAAATTAATAGCAGAGTGTGTAGTCAAACCCGCTACGCCTGGCCTGAGTCTGCCTCCCAAACCGCTGAACCTCATCACTTCAGATTAGGAGCTCACCTGGGATCAGGTTTCCCCTGTCAATATTCTAACTTCATAACGCCATTATGAGCTAAAAGATAAAACTGATCCTAGATCAACACGCCTACTCCGGGTCGGCCTGGCTGCATTTCACAGAGACACGGGGAAAACAGCCTCTGATTGGTCCAGGGCAGAACAATGACGGGACGGCGAGACTGAGATTTAAACACCAGCGCAGCTGAAACAGGTAAACCAGTCATCTGATTGGTGGGTGTGTCCTACCACATCAGCTGATGTAGAATCCTGGGGGGGAAAGGGGTGTCTAGGTGTGTGCACGTTGCCATAGCAACACCCCTGACAAGGTCGCGCCCATCGCGCTGGCCGCCGCGGGCCTGACCGGCTTTGGTTTCGCCTCTCCGGCGCTAAGCCGCTAAATTATGCAGAGCGCACATATGGGAGAAGGAACGCAGAGAAGGGCACGGGGCCCAGAATCAGAGCACGGACAGATGACTGTACTGCAGCCACGGCACAGACATAACCCAGCACAAGCAGCCGCAAGACAGCCATAACACAGCCGTAACATAGCCACAGCACAGACAACCCAGCACAAGCAGCCATAAGACAGCTGCAACACAGCCGTAACACAGCCTTAACATAGCCGTATCATAGCCCAAACATAGCCATAGTTCAGACATAACCCAGCCCAAGCAGTCGTAAGACAGCTCTAACATAACCCTAACATAACCCTAACATAACCCTAACATAGCCCTAACATAGCCCTAACATAACCCTAACATAGCCCTAACATAACCCTAACATAACCCTAACATAGCCCTAACATAGCCCTAACATAACCCTAACATAGCCCTAACATAGCCCTAACATAGCCCTAACATAACCATAACACAGCCGTACCATAGCCATAACACAGCCATAGCACAGACATAACCCAGCCAAGCAGCCATAATACAGCCGTACCATAGCCATAACACACCCGCAACACAGCCAAAACACTGCTGTATCAGTTCTAATGAGGGCTGGGAGGTATACCTTATTTATAGGTATACCCATATGAATCCACGCAATGGTATGCAGTTTTACAATACCGTTGGCAATGGTATTTAATTGTTTCATCCAATGAATATTAAAAATTGCACATTGCAACAGCATGACAAAGAATTTGCAACATAAAGTGAATTGTCATAGTGAAATTTTTAACTTCATTATTATTGATCTCTATTTTTCTAGTTACAGTATATTTCAATTCTTGTGTAAATTGTATTGGAAAACCAAATACCTTCAAAATACTGTCATACCATCAATAATGTCAAAAATATGATATGATGTTTTCACCATGTCACCCAGGGCTCTAACACAAGTTTAACCACAGCTGTAATACATTAAACACAGTCATAACACAGTCATAACTTAGCCGGAGCACAGCCATTACACAGTCATTGCACAGCTCAAAATGCAAAACTGTGTGACACAGTCCATGGAGGTGCTGACTCTCAGCCTATATGCAAATTCCCCATCCGACCAGCAGTTTGACTCCCAGCCATGGCACTTCCTGTACTGTGAGTCCCTCTCTATACAGTACGTAACCCTCTCTGCTTTCGCACAGTCGGAGTAAAGTCAAAAAAAGGGCAAACTGTCCACTCTCATTAATATAGAAAAGCACAGCTATAACACAGTCATAACACAGCCATATTAAAGCTGTAACATAGCAGTAGTACAGCTATAGCATTGTCAAAGCACAGCTGCAATTCAGCATTAACAGCCACAGCACAACGCTTATTTAAAGGTTATTATTTCTGCCTGTGTGCTCAGCAGAACGGTGGACCGGTTCCAAGCCTTGGCAGGTGTTGGCAGGCCTTTTTCCAAATCCTGTCTGGGACCCTGCCAGCCACCGAGTAGAAGGTGAGGGGTATGAGGTGGCGCAGCTAGGGGACGGCGGTG
Source organism: Anguilla rostrata (assembly GCF_018555375.3). NCBI lineage: Eukaryota > Metazoa > Chordata > Actinopteri > Anguilliformes > Anguillidae > Anguilla > Anguilla rostrata. Next base: position 10,281,793 of record NC_057949.1, on the reverse strand, counting down.
TGCTCCGCGTCCTAACGGCAGACGCTCGCTACGGAGCCTCCCAAAGCACTCACAGCCACGGAGAACCGGCACAGGGGCCTGCTCTGCTCTCAACACAGACCATGCAGTACGTACAACAAACCAGATTTGAGTCACAGAGCATTTAAGGGCATCTAGGGCCATGGTATCTAGGCATCTATGCTGTCTGGGTATCTAGGTTATGTGGTTATCTGTGGCACCTAGATGTCTATTGTATGAGGACATCTATGATGCCCCAGGTGCAAAGTGATCAGCAGCTTACCTGTATACACACACACACACACACACACTTGGGGGGTGGTGTTTTACTCACATCGGATGCAGGCCCCTTGTCCGCGCCGGGACAGGAGAAGGTGACGAATTCATGGCAGCGCTTGTGCACCACAAAGCAGCACACTGCAAACAGAGAGGAGCAGCGTATGGTCAGAGCATGGCAGGAGATAGACTCTACCACTGACATACATCTACAGCACAAACACACATACACACGCACGCACGCGCACACACGCACACACGCACGCACGCACGCACGCACACACGCACACACGCACACACGCACACACGCACACACGCACACACGCACACACACCTGCAGGGGTTAGGAATATTCAGACACTGAAAGAGCTGGATACAACACAAACACACAGAATCAGGAAGGAGACGCAGAGACCTGTTTGACAGAACCCCAGTGATGGAAACGAAGATTATTCACATGTGGCCTACACCCTGGGAATTTACAGAACCTGTTCTGGTGAATTTATATGAGAACAACTCTAAGAATATTTAATTATCCTATCATTTATTTACTTTTAAGCCATTACCACATTGCCAATTTTGTTACTGGGGATATTAAAGTTCTAATTCTCAGAAGATTTTTGGCAGAACGAGTGTTTTTTTGGATGCCAATTTGTATTCCAGGCGAGTGGAGTCGGGGCAAACTGGTCCAACTGTCCTTTCCAGAATCTTCTCCGAGACGGTGAGTGAAGAACACCATAAGCGCCCTGGGTGGCTTTAGCCTCGTTTTGCCCAAAGCATATTGTTGCCTGCGTGGATACTGCTAAAAGCCTTTCATTTACAACTGACTGCGATCGAGGGGCACCACGCAGACGTTCCGAGCCGCCAGCCTTGTAGAGTATTCTTGGCAAAATGTGCACATGCCAAATGTCTGGTCTCCCTTTTGATTTCACATCGATTTATCACAATGGGAGGGGGGGTGCTCTATAGCAGAGAATTAAAAAAGGCAATTAGAGCTATTGTTAGCGAGCCAGAGTTCGATCTATTGTTAGCAAGACCGTGATCCATTGTTAGTGATCTATTGTTAGCGAGACCGTGATCTATTGTTAGCACGAGCGCCTTTTCCCAGAGCTAACCTGGTCGGTTAACTACCTGGCCTCCCGAGGAGGTGGCCGGGCGCTAGACTGGACTGCTGTGTTCGGCACCAGGATGATCACTGTCATGGCGTAACACAACACAATGACGAGAACAGGCCGCTCAGCCCAACAATGCACGCCACTTTCCTGACTAAACTGTACCCAGTTACTCTCGGACTGCAGTCAGAGCAATGGAGCACCTCCACTGTCAGGGGTAACCAGGCCCTGGGACCCCTCTCCCCATAGCACTGACACAGAGGCTGTGATCTACAGCTAGCGTATAAGAGCAGGCTGTCACATCCAGCACACAGGGCTAATGTTCCTGAAACATCAGTGGCTCCCATCCCTGTTCCTGGAGATCAAACCTAGCACACCACATTCAACAGCTAGAGGTCACATTGGGCTTCTAATTAGTAGAATCGGATGTACCAAATTAGGGCTGAAATGAAAACCGACAAGACAACAGACTTCCAGGAATAGGGCTGGGAACCACTGCAACACATAATCTACATCTCTGCTCCTTTTTACATCACATCATATTACATTACAGGCATTTAGCAGACTTACACAACTTTTTAAAAATTATACAGCTGGATATACTGTATATATGGTATTCAACCTGCATCGGTGACCTTTAGGTAAGGTAAGTTCCTTACCCATAATACTACACTGCCGCCCTTTCTTTTTTTACCCATCTCTACCCTACTAAAGGGAGCAGGGAGAGATCTGTACTCCCCATTCATTCTGATATGCCTTATTTTGATTGTTCAAATTGTAATTTCCAAGTTGTGTACGTGTAAATGAGGCAGTGTGTGGGCGTGTGTGCACGTGTTTGCGTGCACTGTGAATGCGTGCACGAGTGAGTGTGTGCGGAAGAGGGTGCTTATTGTGTGCTGATGCTGTATGCACCTAATCACCCACAGGAGGAGCTCGTGCCCAGGGCGTCCGGCTCCAGTCCTGCAGGGCTGTAATGTCTGTCGGGTTTCAGCGTTCTTCAGAAGTGATGCACTGAAGGCATTGATCGGCTCAATCAATGCCTGTTTTCAAGGCCTGCATCGGCTGACGATCGAAAGGAAACCACAAAAAAACCTGTCAGGTGTCCAGGGGCCTCATTTATAAAAATCATTTTGGAATTCATCCTAAATGTGAGTGTATCATTTCCCAAAACGTTCCAATAACAATATATAAAATGTCCATATGCATGATGCGTTTAAAAATCAGAAATCACCCTAAAACTGTGTGCACATGAATGAGCTTATCAACTCCACCCAGTGAATTCCCCCAAATATTCCCTGTGAAACCATCGTAACATGACATAAGATTCATTTTATCATGTTCTGGAAGTTTCATTTTAGCTTTGGGTGAGTCACATCGCTGGACCACCGAGTCTCACGTAGTCAAATGTCAAGTCTCACAAGCACACCCGTTAGTCTAGGGACAAATTCATATGAAAATATTGGTGGTGACATGTCTGGCTGCGATAACCTAGTTAACAGCCCACGATGAGAATATTGCGTCTCACAGAGCTCATCACAAAACTAAACCTGACACGTGCATGGACTAACAGCCTGAAGGGATCGGCAAAATATCCTCACGTCTGAAAAGAAGTGTTGAACCAGCAGTACTGCAGCACAGCCACAAGCAGAAGTCGGTATGCGTCCTCAGGAGTTTGCATACGCAAACAAACATTTTCAGGTCAGTTTCAAATGATATAAATCTCTGTTTGCGTGGCTTTCGTGTAAAACCAAATCTGTTGAATTACGGATCAAATCCGTGCGTACAAACATTTTACAACTGAGGCCCGTGGACTTCAGGGAGACACTGCTACAGCAGAGTATAGCCACCTTCTGACCAGCCAACCCCTGGTCAGATGGGGAATTTGCACATTCCCAAGTTGAGTCAGCACCTGCATGCACCGTGTCACATAGTCATGCCTTTATAGCTGTGCTATAACTGTGTCATAGCTGTGCTATAACTGTGCAATGGCTGTGCTCCATTTATGTAATGGCAGTGTTAAGGGAGACATACTGCTATAGTCAAGTATAGCCAGCGTGTGGCTCCTGGTCAGTTATGCATGTGCCTGCAACTTGACTAACTAGTTAAAATATTTAACATTTCTACTAATTACAGTTGCCAATTAGCATCCCCTATATGGTCGATTTAAAGTTGGAGCTATGCCCAGTAGGACCCTTTCCCTTGGATTTTACTGTTACTCCATGTTTATATCATATTGCTCTTTTATATCTTCAGGTGCCAAACCGGAGCACGGTTTAAAGCTCAGGCAAGAGCAATTACGATCAAGTAAACGGAAAAAAAGATGAAACTCGTCAAACGACGTGACCTCACGTAAGCACCTCTAAAACCGGGGATCTGACGGGAATCTTAAAACGGAGCTGAACGGTGCGAGCAGCACCAAAGCCCTGGCGCAAGTCCTCCTGGCGCGTCTACAGCGGGCGTAGAGATCCAGGAGAAGCCGGTTTAAAAGGCCATCATAAGAGACAGAATTTGGGTTTCATTATTAACCAGGAAATTAAATATAAATGCAGTTCAACAGCCCGGCAGCGTGGAGAAGCCGGCCGCGGGGAGACAGACAGCGCGATAATGGAGCGCCATGAGTCACCCGGACACTGTAGCGCAAATTCAATTACCGCAGAAAAAATGTTCCGCTTCTGACAGCAAAATGTATGGCCTTTCTAAATCTCTCTCAAATGACCGACGGACAGCAAGTCAAATGCACAAATACACACACATGGGCACACACACACACACACACACGCGCGCGCGTGTGTTTCGTGTGTGTGTGTCAAAGCACATGCATGCACACATTAACATTATCTCGCAAGCGCGCGCACATTTACATACGCATACACACGCAGGATTGTGTGCTCATAATTGAGGGCAGATGCTAATAAAATCCTTGTTACATCACAGCAGTCATAATCAGAGGAAGTGATATGAAGGAGATGAGATCCCATTACGCAGTTTTAATGGCTGTTTGGTCAAAAAGCTACTTAACTGGCATACAAAGAGTCAATGCAGCCATTTCCTGGCAGCAACAAAAAAAAAAAAAGGATATTTACAGATCATAGAAATCAGCTGAGGGGCAGGAATTCATTTTTGAAGCCCAATGTAACAAACAACCAGACTAGAGAAAGTTGAAAAAAAGAGGAAAGAACGGTGGGAGTTCACCTTGCATGTTCTCTGTGAGGAACAGGCCTCTCCGTTTTCAAGGACAAACACCCTCATCATTCAGCCAGCTCTGCACAGCAATGCTTAATGAGGTCAATTAAGGAACAAGCTTAATGAGGTTTGTTAAGGAAAGGCTTAGCAAGGTCAACTAACCCTTTCATGCAAGTCCCCTAGTGGTTAGGATGCAACCATCCCGAGATTGCTCAACCCAGACAATGAGTGCTCCTGCAACCAAACTATGAGTGGAAACAACAAACTCAGTGTTCTAGCTTTATTAGAAGATAAAGTACACTACAGCTACACCAAATACAGAGTTTCTAAGTGCCACCATTGTTGTGTAGTTCATCCATTTAACAAGCACTCCCTACCTGCAGTCTCATCTGCAACTATACCCCCAAATCATGACACACTGGACAATAGCATCTATCTGGGAGTTTATAAAAATAGTCTTTCACCACCAAAACGTCATATTGTGTCATTGTAACAAGATAAAGCCGACAATAGCCGGAAGGTAGCCCAATACAGTCGTGAAAAATGCTGCTCACTGAATAGTGAAAAACAAGTTCTTTAATTCTTGTGTAATTATAAAATGTCATTCTGCTATCAATATTTGTGATTAAATATGTAATAAATATACAATCTTTCCATTGGTTTTATAGGTAAAGATGTTCCTTTCCAGACTCAAATTTATTGTCTTGCACAAGCCCTTTGAGAAATAAACACGCAAATAGAAAGTGGGGGTAGGGACTTACAACAGCCACACGCAAAACCCAACGCACAATTTACCCTCAAATTTTGCACACTTGTGGTCAAGAATTTTATGATCCAGGACATGTATAGTTTTACTTGTTAAATATACATTATCTCTCAGTATTTCATTTAAAACTGAAGGAGAACAACTTCATTTTTGCATTTTCACCAAGATAATTGCAATCATGGCACTTTATTTAACAACCTAAATTATGAATATAATCAGTTAAGGTAGTATTGTAAATGGTACAAGTCTGTTGTTTCATTTAAGCCATTTTCCAAATCTCTGTGATGCTCACAACTGCAGTTATAAAGCCTTAATTAGAACACTACTTAAAAGGGCGAGGACTGGCCAGATTTGGCATCCATGCGAAGTGGTTAAAGAAAGGCCAGTGGTTTCTCCAGTATATCGTTATGGGAAGGGGTGTAGAACGGCACTGAAGCGCAGTGCAGTGCATGAGTGAATTCAATAAAAAAAGTATCCAGCAACCTATTTTCTGTGAACTTCATTTCCCATGAGCGCATGTGGGCATGTGCAGCTATGTGTATAAAATCATTTACATCCTTCCAGCCAGAACTTCTTTTCTCTGCAGTCCTCTAGCTGGCCAATGCAGGCAGTGTGTTTCAGAGGAGAGCACTTGAAATACAGCTGGTGCAGGCAGACTGCAGGCACCTGACCGACCAGAAGAGCTGCTCTTACGTGATAAGAGGAGGGAAATGAAAACAGCCAAAATCCCACCCTCCCTGGATGATGCCAGTCATGAGCAGCCATGGCACGTGACCAGCCACAGTCGGCACTGGCACAGTCAGGATTCAATACTAACCCGTGAAGCGCGGCACACACACCGTTTTACTCGGTTGAGCCACCCAACATCCCCAGTTTTTTTTTTTTTTCAATCTTAAAAAGGGATTCACAAAATGGATTATTCGCCGCAGGTTATTTCAATCCGAGATCTGTCTGGAGAGCAAGTCACAGGTGGAAATGAGTTAATGATAAATGTGATGACAGGAAGATGCTGGGGAGCTGTTAATGCGTGGAGCAGCTGTGCCAGGTCACACAGACGAGCCAGAGACCCTCGGCGAGCTCAAGACCAGGCTTGATGCCGTGCTGGATGCTCTCTAGACAACGGGTAAAATTACAAGGTGAGGGGGGCCAAACAGCCCCCCTCTCATCACCAAACATGGCCGTGTTTATGCCTGCACATGCAGACTGTAGGGTGGCAGGCTCAAAGGCTGAGGTGACAACAAAAACAAAATGTACTTACTTACTTAAGGCCGGCATATTTCAATATTACATTTATATTTATTTTGCATGGAGTCCCAGTCACTGCCTGTTTAAAGCACATACCTGTACTATCAAGTGAATCCACTACATTTAGGAAACAGGGTTTTCAATACTGTATTCGGCTAAAAAAAGACTGACCTGATTATTCACACCCACACACTTGGGTGCACATATGTGCATGCACACACTCTCTCTAGCACAAGCTCACACATATTCAGTAAAATATTTCTGAATCTAGCCGATTTAACAGCCGACACCCTCATTTAATGTTAAAGGCACTCTGAACACCGAACACAAGTGCATCAACAGCTAAAACTCTTCCCTTATCCAACATGTAAAATATTTTTACTTGATTTAATTTGTTCATTATTATCACTGATATCAGTTAATTAAATCACCAAATTCACAACATGTACAACTCACATCCAGATTAGAATGAATAGATTTACATTACCACAAATATTCAACAACTAAAGAAAAAGGTACTGAAAAACTACCTTTACAAACAACGAATGCTATGGATATGGACAGGTTACAGTCTGTCAGTTATCTAATTTAGATAATCCTGGTCCATGCAATATTACCAATATTACATTTGTGAGGCATAATGACTTTGTGAGGCAAACCTAAGGTGAATTGTCTGGTTTGAATGAAGATTTTTTAATTACATGACTGTGCAAACAACATGCAGAGAAGTTTGTGAAAAAACAAGGAGACAGCACCAAGGTATGATTAAAGAACAAAATACGAAACAAAGCAAATACGCCATATGGCAGCATTGATTGTTATTACGTTTAAAACCATTCGATTATCGTAGATGTGGTATGTCACCCAGTCTTAGAATTATAGCACCTAGAATCATATTTTTAAGTTTAATTACAAACCTAGAAGCATGGATTTTAAAAAATCTTGCAAAAAATTTTTTTTTTTTTTTTTTTTTAATCGAATGCTGAATGTTACTGTACTCGGATCAGACTGGGAGACAAAAAACCTGGATCGGGAGATCCCTAATTATGATCAATAAACAACACAAATGTCAGACATCCAAAGATGATTGGCTCAAGGAAAGGCAAGCAATTATTTTGTTGTGGTTCAATTCTGGGTCATTGAAATGAAAATAAAAAACACATTTATAAAACGCAGTGCATTTTTCCCCTGTATTTTGGCTTTTCTTCTGCAGAATCCTGCATTAACACTACCAATGCATTACACTAACCTGTAACTGTGAGGTGAATACGGGCAACTGAAATTAGGAATGAATGAGAACGGGGGGAACAAAGGGTTTTAAAATGTTACATTTGAACCACACAATACGAACTCTTATCAGGTGGGCCGATCTGGGATTCACACCGATACAAAAAACGATATCGCAGGACAAAGGCGCACAGGTAAGCAGAGGTTGCCAGGTGGGGCACTACAGCACCATTGCATAAGAACATGTGGAAGTCCTGTGGTACACATACTGACAGTGGGACCGATTCGACTGCGACTTCTCATCACTAGCTCTACTGCTGTTTCCGTACCCATGCTACAAGCGCCTTCTCTAATTCGCTTTGGCTGAAAGCATTTGCCAAATTAATACATTTCAGCTGTAACTGTATCCTTGAGCAGGATATTGAACACAATTTTCCCAATAAAATATGCACCCGGATATATAAAAATAAATAAATAAATAAATAAATAAATAAATAAATAAAAATTATATCAATTTAAGTTCTGTGTTTCTCCAGATTAGGGGATCTGCAAAAAAAATAAATATGAGGTAATGTTGTAGTGATGACAGGAGGCCTACTGTACAGTACAATAGGCAAATAAAAACAGTGTAATCAAGTACAGCTGGACTTCAGATTAATGCAAACTGGGCTTATCTATCCCTGCCAGATGACTCATAATGAGGATTACAATACCTAGTAAGAGATAAGAGATTACAGCACACACACACACACACACACACACACACACACACACACACAAATATTTATATAAATATTATATAAATCTATGGCCGCAGAAGATGTGAAGAGGCAGTGGAGACAGATGTACAGTAATATTTGTGTGAAGTGTGGCCAGGGTTCACGCCTGTATAAATGCTCTGGGACATGTACAACGCTGAACTCACTTTTATCCAAAAACACCAAGCCCTCACACTTCCTCTTCCTCTCCCTCCTCCAGCCACCCCGAGCTCTGAGATTTAAGCACAATACTCAGCCCTACGGTTTTAAGCATGGACTGAAAAGGAGATTCTGGTGTTTTAGCCAAAACTCTCAATTTCAATAAAAAAACATGGTATAATATAGTATACAATAAAACATTGTATAGTATAGTATAAAATAGATGTATGCAACATATCATTATGAAAATGAAAGTTTCTTAATTTAATGTGGTGATTCTTCATAATATAATGATTCTTATTCATCCTCATAAACATGAACCATACAAAGAGTAAATAGGGTAATACACTATATAATGTATAAGAAATCTATACATTTGAAAATGTCAGACTATTTGGTGCAAATTACGATATACCTCTGAACATATTCCATTCAATTTCTGTTCACGTTGGTTAATCCATCACTGCAACTGTCCTCATTTTAGGAAGCATATTTTTTAAAAGAATGCACGCTTGTCAGCTCTCTCCAGGGCTGGTTCCGCAGCACTGAGATGGGTCTAACAAATGCATTTGGGTATTCCAAACTAGGAGTAAAAAATTAAACAAAATCTGGGATAAAAATTGGTATATGAAAAAAACCAGTATCATGCAAGCGCTTAGTGACGGCACATTCGCCGCGATCGTAATGAGATGCGTAGAAGGGAAATGAAAGTGTTTAATTGGCTGTGTCCAGGCGTGAGTAGAGGGCTCTCATAAGGTACGATCTGCACATCTCCACGCGGCCGCCCGGAAACCGTCACCCTGGGAGCCATTTGAGTGTGCTGCTCCACAATATCAATCCTTCCAGAAACACGCGACTGCTAGTGCGACTGCAGTCTCGAATGCGCACACACTGGCTTACACTCATTCACACACACATACGCACACACTGGCTTACACTCATGAACGCGTGCACGCTCATTCACACACACTGGCTTACACTCATGAACGCGTGCACACTCATTCACACACACATACGCACACACTGGCTTACACTCATGAACGTGCCGCACACTGCTACACTCTGACGCTGCACACCATACCACACACAGGCTTACACTCATGAACGCGCTTGGCACCAACTCACATCCACACACACACATAACGCGCACGCACAACACAGGCTTACACTCATGAACACGCGCACACTCACTGCACACACACATACACACTGCACACTAGAAGCTCATCACACACACTACGCAACATGCTTACACAACTCACTCACACATCACATACGCACACACTAATGAAGCCTTACACTCACTAGAACACAGGCTACACATTCACATCCACACACACATATGCACACACAGGCTTGCACTCATGAACGCGTGCACACTCACTGCACGCACATACAACTGCACACACACGCTCGCTAACCTGCACCACTTCAACAGACAAACACTTCCACCCTTTAGACAATGAGTGTTTGTTTTACTGAAAAATGCAATTAGCATCTTTACATAATGCCTTGTTTACTGTCACTGAAGTCCTGTTCAGAATGCAGGGACCCCACTTGCAGATGATGTAGAGCCACATCTCACAGGAACACGCGGTGTGTAACGTTCATTTATCATGTCTTCGTAGCCACGGTGACGTACGCGCACCAGCGTCTACTTAGCATCCCTTCAGACAAGATATTTACTGAAGCAGTTCCTGGCTAAGCACCGTGTTCGAGGGCATGTCAGTCTTCTATTTACTCCCCAGGGTTTGAATAGACAACCTTCTGGTTTGAAGTCCACTGTTCCCAAGGCAAATCACCACTTTGTTAAACAAGCAAATATTGTAGCAGTGGGCTGCACAATGCTTTTCACAGGAAAAGCATTTAGACTCACCAGATATTCAACTCCTGTGTAACTTCCAGTCACTCTGCTTGTTAACTAGAGGTTCCAGTTGGTAACTGGAGTTTGAGGAGTTACATTATTGTACAGAACATCCATAGTCACAATACAGTACTTTGTCAAATTTCAAAATGAATTTTTTCAGAAGCATCAAATTGGAAATATTACGCATTTAACTGTACAAAGACGTTAACAACACAGACTATTCAGACCAGAAATACGGATGATCTGGAGAGTTCAAAAAATCTTTGGTGCTAAAAGTGAAGAGAGCTTTTTTTTGCCCATCACAGAATAGCAAACAGTTAATGGCAGCTAACAAAAATGAGAGAGAAAGAGGGAGACAAAGAGAGAGAGAGAGTGCTGAAGCGCTGGAGCTGGACTCTTTTATATCAGGGAGGCCCCTGACGGATCCAGCGGCTCTCCAAAACATTCAAATTTCACCTTTTGTCCCTTTAACTCTCGTCATAAAAAGTTGCGTAAGCCAGGGCAGGCAGCCCACGCAGAAAAGTATAAATATCAGTGAGCCGGCGGTGGGGTCTGAGCGACTCCAGGGGACGGGGGGATGGGGAGGGGGGGTTGGCTGAGTCACTCACAGTATTTCGATTTCAAAGTCATCCTAAGCGCCGTTCCCCCCTCCCCCCCCCCCACCCAACGGCTTGCCTCTCACAGGCCCACAGTCCGCCACTCTCACAAAGGACGCTAGCCGGTAGCCGAGGAGTACTTCAAAATTCCAGAATTCCCATCACCCCACTTTGCACATTCCCAGAACACCCCCACCCCCCCACATAAGCTCATGGGAACATTCAGGAGAGCCTTTTCGATGCATGCGAGCCGCTTCCCTGGCCTGTAGGTTATTTCGACAGTATTTCCACTTCTAAACTAAACACCGACAGTCGAAAACAATTAACTGGCTATGTCAACAGATGCACAGGAAAAAGGAATCTAATAGCCCGTGCAGTCTGGAGTCCCACTGAGAGAGCGGGGGGCTCTAAATAGTGGCAGTGGTGCTGTATGGAGTGCGCGGCTGTGCCAGTGATGTCAGCCAGCGTGGACAGTGACACGCCCGTATCAGTGCCCCTCCCCTGTCCACCCCCACTATAGCCTCAACTCCCCGCAAAACACCAGCATCCCTCATACACACCCTCACATGTACCCCAGCCCGCTCAGTCCCAAGCACATAAATGCACACATGCATACCACTCTTTACTGTCACACACACACACATTCATACATATACACCTTACTGTCAATCACACACACATATACATACATACCACACCTTACTGTCACTCACACACACACATAACACACCTTATTGTCACTGTCAGGAAGAGAGAAAAGGGTAGGGAGAGGAGTGTTTGAGATATAACTGCATGTTTGTCATATTTTAAAATATTTTTTTTATATTTATATAATTTGCTCGCAGAATACAGAAACACAAAAGGCCATGCCAATAAAGCACAGAAGGGTGGGAGAGGGAGGGAGGGATGCAGTAAGAAAGAAAATGGATGGAAGGAACGCTAAGAGGTAGAAAGAGGTAGGCGAGCTGAGAGACAGGGGAGAGAGAGAGAGAGAGAGGAGGGTGAGGTGTTTTCACTGCGCAGTCGTTCCGCTCTACCTATTCTCTTTGGAAACGGTTCGCAATGCGCAGCCATGCCAAAAAAAAACACATCCGAATCCAACTGCTAGAGGTGAGACGGAGAGGGAGAAAAAGAGGGGGAGGCACACAGGAGGAAAGATGGAGAGAAAGAGGGAAGAGAGATGAGTCGTTAAATTTATAAAAGCACAACCGCACGCACTGCAGTACTACCTTCATAGCTCAACGTCAGTTAATCGTTTTACAGATTGCAGTCTGGGAAACAAGACACAAGTCATATAAGAGTCAAATAATTCCCCACAATGCAATTAAGGATCAGCACTTTGTACTAAAAAGTGGAAATTGTTGTAATGCCCATCGTTCGCACCCCTAACGTTTAACACATTAATGGTGCATACCAACAACTGAAAATAAAACGGTACAGAAAATTAAACGAAAACAGAGCCCAGACTAGCTACCTCAGTTTCCATCAAACGCAGCGTTCGTGGCAAAGCTATCAATGCCGTGCGCTGATTTAAACAATTCTTACTTTTTTTTTCTTTTTTAAAGTAGCTGAAACCACACTGCGGGAAAAAGTAGGTTGAACACATTAACAGCTGAGTTAACTGCAACACCCACGCAACCCGAAGAGTGTAATCTCATTTTCCTGATTGGATCAAGTGTGCTCGGGGAACGAGCGATCTGCATTAAATTAAACACTAGATACCCTACACATGCGCAGCCTGCCTTCGTGAATTACATTCCTCGGCCTAAATCTCCATAATTATATAACAGCTTATTTCGCGATACGCGGAACACGGTTTTTTGGGGTGCCGAGCGGCTCGTTCGGGCGCGGGCAGTGGGGGCCTCGCACACGACCGGCGACCGCCTCACCCTGGTTACGGGAGGGTTCGGTCGACCGGTGACCGCCTCACCCTGGTTACGGGAGGGTTCGGTCGACCGGTGACCGCCTCACCCTGGTTACGGGAGGGTTCGGTCGACCGGTGACCGCCGCTGAGCGTTCGGACTCCCGCCGGCCGCGTGCTGAAGCCGCCTCCTCCAAACGAACAGGAGCAGGCTGGTGACACCGCGCGCTTCGGAGAACGCCGGCTGTCTTCGCTCCAATCCCCGCAGCAGCGGGGATCGCTCAGGAACGCCGCTACAAACAGTTTATTGGATATTCCAAATTAGGCTGGGAATTGGGACATATGCAGCTAGATTTATAGGCCAAATTATATACCAAATTATTTTGTATGCCAAATTTTTTTTTTTTTAATGGATATGGATTTAATTAACATTGTTGTTCTTATATACATAAATCTATGAATAAATGTAATAAAATCCAAAATAATATAAATATTAAATATATAAGTGTATGTACGTGTACATGCAGGTATGTGAGTGGATATATATATATATATATATGTATATAAATACATATGTTGGGGACAAAGGAATCTTTTTCTCGATTTGGCTCTGCATTCTGTACTGTACAGATTACAGTACTTTTCATTCATGCTCCCCATTTATGGGCACCATAATGTTTGGGACAAGTGCCTTCACAGGTGTTTCTGATTAATCTGGTGTGTTCAATTGCTTCCTTAGTACAGGTATAACAGAGCTTTCAGTGGCTATTCTTGATTCTAGGCTTTTGATCGCCTATTATTTGTAGAGCTGTGCCAATGAAAGTCAAGGAAACCATTATGAGTCAGAGAAATACTGTAAGAAAAAAACAGTCAAAGACATAGGCCAGACCATAGGCTTACCAAAATCAACTGTTTGGAACATCATTAAGTAGAAAGAGAGCACTAGTGAGCTCAGTAGTTGCAATGGGCCAGGTAGGGCAAGGAAGGCCTCTACAGTTGACCAAAGAATTCTCACTATAATGAAGAAAAAGCCCCAAACACCTGTCTGATAGATCAGAAACACTCTTCAGGAGGCAGGTGTTGACTACTGTTCACAGACTTCATGAACAGAACTACAGAGGCTACACTGCAAGATGCAAACCACTAGTCTCTAGCAAAAACAGGATATCCAGGATACAGTTAGCTAAGAAGTGCCTAAAAGAGCCTGCAGAGTTCAAGAAAAAGGTCTTGTGGACAGATGAGACCAAGATGAGAGCAAAGTGAGGAGCCCAAAAGGAGCTGCCAAGAACATGGTGGTGGGGGTGTTATGGTTCAGGCATTTATGGCTGCCAAAGATACTGGCTCACTTGTCTTCATATATACACACATACACACGCACACACATATATAGCCATACACACTCACACACACACACACACACCGGTCTGAGCGCCAGAGGGCTTCGCGGTCACATTAATGATGCAGCTCCTCTCTTTCCCGTCAGTGTGGTTAGCATCATTACCAGCCCCTATTCGGGTGAGACTCAAATCTTCTCAATTATATTTACAACAAACTATTTAGGCGTTTAATGACTTACAGGAGGTGAAGCATTTGCATTTTTTGTGTGATCCACAGGGGCCACGTTCGTACACACTGTTTATTTTTATTCTCCTGCTGTTATATTTCACAACAATGTCGAGTGCAAAACGTGTAGATAATCTGTGTATGGCTGTGCGTGGGGCCTACAAAAGCATGCATGGAAATATGTTCTTAAGATCCCACGCTCAGCCATATATAGATCTGACATTGAGTTTTACATTCATATTTTTTTTGCCAATAATGAATCTAGTAGCATGTGCTCAGGGTTTTAGAAAGACTGATTATACTCACATCACTTCTGCACCTTCTGTAGCCACACACTCCACATGACCAGTGACTATTTCACACCCAAAAGGCCACACTGTACTACACGAGAGCCATTGACTGTTTTACACTCAACAGGGCACACTGTACTACAGAAAAGCCAGTGATTAGTTCACACCCTACAGTCCACACATTACAACAGGAGAGCCAGCGATTACTTTACACCCTATTGGCTACACAGTACTACAGGAGTGCAATATCTTAAAGCCTACTCCTTCGGAACAACCGAGTACATCTTGAGCACTTACCAGTGCCAGAGCAACTCCTGCCCCATCAAAATTTCCCCCCAAATGATGCCTCCGGATCCAGGACTCCATGTCCGATTGCGTAGCAACTAGGTGGAAACCCCAAAGGGTTAATGTCATTTTTGAGAGCACTACAAACACAATTACCTCCGAACAATTCCCACACCAACCAGAGAGGCTTTACACAATACATCCTCATTAACACTTCAAATGAAAAGAGTGATGGCCCTACACAATAAACACATCAACAGCCCGTCTCTCGGGAAACGCTCCTGTCCTTACACCTCTGTCACATTACAGGGGAAATACTTACAACCGTTTGAATTCACAGCAGTGAGGACCACACGCACGTAAACACGCACAAACATGTGAGCACGCACACGCAAATGCCCACATACATACGTGCACATACACACACTCATCACGCGTACTCAAAAATATGTGCACATACATGCACACTCACTCATCTTGTGCTTCAGCAATGCTGGAGACAGAACTTCCAGTGTTAAGACTACAGAGCTGAATATCTGGGGCTTCCTTTATGAAATCAATTATCAATTATAATCAGTTTACATCTAAAATAGTGGCTCACACAGAAAACCATGACAAAATAGCTCTTGATAAAATCCCACTTCGACATGGATATGATCGTATCTCAACGTAAATTTTATACTAGACATAAGTTAATTAATTTTCACCTTTATTTAAACCTTTATTTAATCAGAGTAGTCACATTGAGATTGACATTCCTATTGCAAGCCCTGGAGCCCACAGTACATGTCTTTTGAATTACCTGCTGGTTATGTGGCGGTACTGCATGTTTGAGGGTTGCGTTTTGAGTAACATTTCATTGATAATGAATTTTAGGCATGAACAGCACAAGAGATGTTGAAATGCAACCTCACTTCGAGGAAAATGGCCATTATTGGCTGCATTCATAAGACAGGCTAATAGTAGGCTAAAGAACATTCACGAGAGTTCAACATTAAGCTAATTTGAGATGTATTTATCACAGGTGTGCAAGACGCAGGTACGCCACATTAAAACAACAACCTTTTTATGTCCCAGTTATTTTTCCCAAAGCAAATGTGAGCACTTGGGAAATAATCGTAAGATTACGTTGAGGTTTAAATCCAAGAACATTTCTATAAACGAGGCCCCTGGTTAGTACAGTACCGCCTCCCAGCTCTTCCCAGTGGGCAATGTTCACATTCTAATCAACTTGTTAACCAGCCAAACACACATTACATGCATTCTGAGTGTTAAACAATTGAGCTGAAGAGGACTGACAACAGTGCATGAAAGAAATAACCACACGCACAAGTACAGAGACAAATTTGAATCTGAGGGAAAAAAAGAGCCTGTTTAAGAAGATTGCACACGCAAACACGTACTCACATTCAATCATTCACAGACACACAGGCTCACCCACACACAAAATTTATCATTCAAAATCCTTCGATGTGAGGTTTAAATACATGTGAGCACTGACAAAAAGCAGTCAGTCCAATTAGGCTGAAGGCTGGAGAGGGCGTCTGCATTAGCATTGATTCATCTGAAAGGATCAGATCCATATTCTTTATGGGCCAATAGCCATCAGCTGTCATTCCCAGGGTCAAACGGGGTCCTGCCAATGCACCGGGTCTGTGTGTCCCTAGAGACCGTTGCCAAGGACAGATCACTGAGAAAATACAGTCTGTGTGAGGTATTGTACTTGCCAAGACCAGTCTGAGAGCAAAGAGCATGACAGGGAAAATACATGCACACACATGCATGTATACACATCCCTTCACACATATCATTTGCACATACACAAATCTATATACACACATACATGCATAAGCAGACACGAATACGAACAGATATGTACACAGACACAGACACACACATTCTCAAAAACACAAACGCACACATCACTTGTATCCATGTCATTGAAAAACAAGCCTGAAAGACAGAGCATAAGAAGTATATTTGAATGGCAGAATAACTAAAAAAAGAACTATTTCTCTTCAAGTTATTAAACATTAATAGAATTTATTTGGAATTATCAAGAGCATTTTACACAGCTGCTCTACATTAAAATATTTTGGCTAAGTTTCCATTCCTCTTCAAAGACAGCTAGTCTAAGGTCAGCTTAAATCAGTATTTCCCTAAAATTACTGTCATATGCAAACGTTCAGTTCAACTAGGCGGGGAGGTTTGCAAGAAAATGCCACTGACTATTACTTTCACCTTTATGGAGTAATAAACTAGGGCTGTATAAACAACCCACTGAACCAAAATTATATTTTAATATTTTAATCAAGGCCGAAAAGATAAGCAATGCTGGCTTTTATCGTTATGTCACACAGCTTTGCTAAGGATAGAAAAGTACTGAACACTGGCACGGAGGCAGCAGAGAACAGCACTTACACAAGCCGACAGAAATCCATATCAGCATGCCGGACCGGCTACTCGGTACACCACATGACAGTCTGCCATAACCAGAGACCACTGTGAAAGTGTGTGTGTGATCTAACTTCTGAAAAAAGAGCACGCAGACGATTCCCACTTCTGCCGTCACATCGCAATATCAATATCAACTTCCAGCATAGAAACAGATGCCCCGATTCACTAATTCCCAACTGTACTGTGATATCAAAGCAAAATATAACTGCATTGGGGGGGGGGTCTTGGGAGAACCCCAAATTATCCTGAGGTGACACTACAATGCGCTGAGGCGATGCTAAGAGAACACATCGCAGATAAAAGATCAATAATCCTTCATGATTCATCTATATCAGGACCCTTACAAAAACGCCTAATGGCTAAATACAGGCTCACCTCCCTTTCATGGGTTTCACAAGACATATTTTTATAAACGCTGCGCCAGGATTAGAACAGTCACTTAAATTCATTTTTAAAAAACCAACTGCAATTCCACACACCTACTCTAAAATTAAAAATGTATCATGCGATAAAGTGAAATGGAAATGTGATATATTTAGAAATGACTGAAATATAAATATATTGTATACTATATGCATACATATTATATTAATAGTAGTAATAATAATAATAATTATTATTATTATTACTACTATTATGGAAAACAACCTTCAGTAGGCTATATATTCCCTTACTTTTTAAATAAAGATGGATGTAATGTGTCAAGTGACGTGTGATTGGTTCAGCCACCATCAGAGCCAAACCTGACACGCTCAGGTGTCTCTCCATTGGCCGCTCTGTAATACCGCTGTTTCCATTAAGAAGCAGGCTAACTGCCTCAGGAGACGTTTGACCCCCGCTGCTCTTCTCTCCCAGAGATCGGCACAAATGGTTCTGCTGAGCCTGAATTAGCTCAGACCTGCCCCTGCATCCCTCAGGTACAATCAAATCAGCTTGTATTAAAAAAAAAAAGAAAGACCATGCATGCATTTTGGCCTCTCAGACTGTGTGGGCCACCCAGCAAAAGAACCAGTCCTTTATGCAGTGACACACCCGACGGCCTGGAACTCTAACAACCAAAAATAATTCTCAACATGCATTTGTTGACAGCACATAACAGAATACATTCATATATGAGAAAAACACAACGCATGTATGACAGTTACTAACTGCATGCCAGTCACAGTGGCCAGACGCATTTAAACAGGGCCTCACTACAGGGCTCTCTAACCCTAGTGCTAGAAAGCCAGGTCTCCTGGTTGCTACTCGGCGCTTAATGTATTACACACACAGGGCGCAACTGGACAAACTGCAGCATCACCGAGGGAGGGCAGTGCCCCCTCAGCCTGACAACCCATGCACTCGTCAGCTGCGACTGCGCTGAAGTATTCCTGCAGAGCGACTGCGCAGCTCGGCCAGCGGCAGGGTGCAGAAAAGCAGCAGCTGCACAGACTTCCCTAAATGGGAGCCTCTACCAAGGGAATGGATAATGATGCAGAAAGATGTCATTTCCGGACTGTAAACTGGGAACATTAATTCAAAATATTTCTCAGCAGAGGCAGGTGCCGTGACTCCTCTGGGGACTGCATTTTCACCTGCGTACCTGTGAACACAGCCCACCCCACCCCCCCCCCCCCCCCCCCCACGGTTTGGGAATAACATTGTCATGGCAGCTGACATAGCTTTGACGCCAGAGGTGAGGGGGGCTGGAGAGGGTTGAGGTGGGGGGGATGGGTTGGCCTGTCCACACCCCCACCACCACCCCCTCCATATTCCTGTGGTGGGGAGCACCTTCAGCTGTCTGAACAGTCATCACTGTTTTACCCATCTATCACTATTCACACAATTATATTTAGATTTTTTGTAAACTGAAATCATTCTGTTTTTAATTCCTTGGGAGCAAACTGAGCCCGCATCAGAAGCTTCAACCCAGTGAGTGAATGAGATGAGCAGACAGCCTCTTTGAGGCTGATTAACCGATGCCGGCTAAGTCCAACCAAACGGCTTCCCTGAGTTTGAGATTCTTCCTGCACTTGAGCTATCTGCCGTTAGCTGTTAGCGACCCCCTCCCCCACTGGCAGCACAATCGTGTTCCGCAGAGCGACAGACGCTGAGGAAGCGGTAAGCACCAAACAAGAGAGGAGAACCGCTGCATTGTGCTCAAGCTTCGGTACCCACAATGCTCTCTGTCTCACGCATTATCAAGCCACAATTAGCAGATGACAGGCTTGCACACAAATGGAGGGAGAGGGGGAGAAAGAGAAAGGGGGGGGGGGGGAGAGAGAAAAAGACCAGACAAGAAAAAAGCAGAGAGATACAGAGAGGAGGCAGAGATGCTGAGAGATGACGCATGCAACAGCTGAAGAGAAAGAGTGAGACAGAGAAGGAGTGGGAGAGTGTGTGTGTGTGTGTGCATGTGTGTGTGTGAGAGAGAGAGAGACTAGACAAGAAACAAAAGGAGCACAGGCAGAGAGAAACAGAGAGATGACATGTAAGAGAGCTGAAGAGAAAGAGCTAGACAAAGATGGAGTGGGAGTGTGTGCTTGTGTGTGTGTGTGTGTGTGTGAAAGAGAATTTCTATACCCAATGTCTTTTCAAGAATCTCTACCAACAGAGACAGGTACTTAACACAATATCCATAATCCATAATACATACATACATATATTATAATTTCAGGCTTCAAGCAATCCTACATATTTGGCTTAAGTATACCAGTAAGCTTCATATTACAAGTGAAAGCACCATAGCGATTGAACATACTATAAATTATTACAGTAATACCTGTCTCTGCACCTTACAGACAATGATAATGTGACATGAGACCAGGGGTTCTCAGACATCAAATGTCAAGACCCCCTAAAATAACATCCCCCAGCTCCTCTCCCTCTCCCCCCTCCCCCACCACCTCACCACGCCTTGCAGACAAATTCAGCTGATGATCTGCCACTCCCTTCTCAGGTTAAAATCTCCTCACAAACACACCACCACAAGAGTGCGCCTGACAGGTCAGTCTCTCCGGACTGAACGGCTGTCTTTTTAAAAAATATCCTGGCAACAGAAACCCTTCCTCCTTGGTTGTCACTGCCGTTTATGTGCCACTCCGCGCAGCTGCCAGTCACAGTCACCACTGATGCAGTCACAGTTCAACACCGAACCAATTAATACTGAGACAGCAACAAAACCCTACAAGCAATGCAGGTTGCATTTCCATGGGTTTCTGTCATTTCAGAAAGGAAATTTGCAACCTTTTTGATATGCTTTATTTTAATTATTAAAAAATAATCATTACAATATAAAGACCTTTGCGATTTTTAGTTGACAGTTTAGGGAAAATGTAAAAAAAATAAAATAAAATGAATAAAACTGAAATTCTCATTAAGGCTAAAGGAAATTGTTTAATTACAAAAAGGACTTATCATACAACTTTCCTGCATTACAAAAACAATTGTGGCCAGTAAGAATTGAGTTTAACGTGACTGTTTGGGCTCTGCCCAAATCACTCAGTTCCTCTTTTGTCTTCAAACAAACCAGCTGCACGGGAAACATCTGTGTTTCGCACGCAGAGCGACTGACTTCAGCGAACCTCCAAGTCAAACTGATGTTCTAATAGAAAGACCATTCAAAACCACTGCTTTCAAAGGGACCCAACCCTAACCTCTCCAGCTCAGGAGTTCTGAAGACCACAAAGGAAGAGGCTCCTCCATCCGAAGGAAGAGTGGCACACAGAAAAGCAGGGAAAGCGATGGAAGCGTGGGCTGCACAGCTGTGTGAGCGGCTCTGGAGCTCGGCTCTCTGGCGGTGGCTGTGTGGGAGTGTTCGGTGTGCTCGGTGAGTCCCGTAGCGGACGGAAGGAACGCGAGAGCAGAGTATCTGGTGAGTCTAAAGGATCTGCTCTCAGCCGTGCGCAGAGCATGCGAGACTCACGCTGAAATGACAGAGACCCGGCTGTTCCCGGCTCCCTGCTTCAGGACCAGGGACAGCAGCAGCCTCGCATACGGGCGGAAGCGGAGGCTGAGTAGTGTTCAGCCCAGGAGTTCTGCATTGCCTTCCTCAGGCCCAGTTACAAAAGCACTGCAGGCCATGAAGAGAACACACACAACTATGCAGCCTGCACCCCTTCCATTCCCAAGATCTGAATCTGTGTGTGTGTGTGTGTGTGTGTGTACACGTGTGTGTATGTGTTTCTACATCTGTGTAGATGAGTGTGAGCGTATGTGTGTACACCTGTGTGTGTGTGTGTGTGTGTACACCTGTGTGTGTGTGTGTGTGTGTGTGTGTGTTTCTGTGGTTTTCTTCTCTCTCTGGCTTTTCTCAGAGAAATGACACTGCCGTGGGCCGATCATACCCCATAGTGCTTGGCTCGCTTGCTCTGGCCTGGACAAAAGTGTCAGCATTCTGGCCCAATCATTGCCCTGCAGGGACTCCACATGCCACGGCATACACCCCCCACACCACCCACTCCTATGAAAATGTAAAAAAACATGCAGACAATGCGGTCCACTTAAATGTACTTGATTGTTCACAGTTTCTAAATGTGAACACAATTTTAAAGCCGTTTGAAACGCCAGGTCTTTTTAACCCCTTTTACGTTACGTCATAAGGAAAATCACCGGCAAGATCAGCCGCGCTTTACGTCGCCGTGGCAACAGGCGAGTAGATTTCCAGGCACCACCACAACCTTCCTCTGGGGATGCTATGCTAACCAGAATCCCATCAAGAGTCACCACACACCTCACACCAATCACCTCCAAACTCACCGGACACTGCAGGCACAGATCCACTGGCTGGCATTACACCTCTGACTTTAACTGTCAAGCACAGGTGTGTTTATGTCATTTTAAGGTGAACGATAATCCTCATTATCCTATCTTATGGCATGACATCTCATATCTAAAAAAACAAGTGTGATTCACTTGAAAACACAATGAATTTCCACCACAAAAGCAATTGTAGCTTAATGATAGGATGCAGCCATTCAATGTTCATAGAAGAAAAACAGGAAAATATGAGGAAGACTTCTGGAAAAAATTACGAAAATATTTCAAAATAACCTTAATACTGTAAAAGAATGATTGTACAGCATTGTAAAAATGAAGCACTGGCTGCAATTAATTGAGAGTACACAAGGCATTTGTACATGGCCAGGCCGTTGTGATTAAGAGGCGACCAGCTGAAGTTTGGAGAGAAAGCTCCCACGCTGCACTGCTCCGGCCCCGTCCCCCTCCCCTACAGGAGGACGGGGTCCTTGGCGTACCGTCACTGGCAGAAACACAGCAACGAACCAGCTGGGCGGCACGGAATCCTGGAGTATTGATCTCCCAACGTTCTCAGCCGTCTCCTGGCAACGAGATGACATCTTTCTCCATTAGCTCCCCCAACCACCTCCTGCCTCAAGTACTTTTCCCAACGCAGCAGCTTGCTAACCCAACAAACTGCCCCAAACCGGCAACACAAAGCACTCACGAGATCATTAAAATGGTTTGTGTCAACTGTTGCTTCTTTCTCCGTGTAATTCTATGCATGTATGCTAAAATTTGTTATGTAATACAAGCAAAAGAATGCAGATTGCGGTAGAAATAATTTGCATATTTTTACATATATTCAAATAACTAATCTTTTTTAGTTAGGATCTTTCTCTTTTCCTTATCTCACCACATATGATTTGCTCATATGGGAATACTTGCTTGTAAATTCATCATCACCATGAGTCATTTCCTTATGATATCTGTTTTATATATCTGCATTTTCAGTAGCACAGATCTCCGCTCCCCTCCCGACACCCACCCACCCATCACCCCCCACCCTTCAAAATCCCAGTTCTCATTCCTAAGGAACATGTTTTATTTATAGGATCTTCAAAAAAGCTCACAACCTTCAAAAATCAGCATGCGCACATTGCATCACGTGGGGGGGGGGGGGGGGGGGGGGTATAAGCGGTCCAATCAGATACCGATATCGTGGGATCGGTTTATATTTAACTTTTCTTTACATGAAAGGGCGACGGAGGAAAACGTTAAATCGGCGTGTTCCGTGATGTCT
The DNA here is from genome assembly GCF_018555375.3 of Anguilla rostrata. Classification (NCBI taxonomy): domain Eukaryota; kingdom Metazoa; phylum Chordata; class Actinopteri; order Anguilliformes; family Anguillidae; genus Anguilla; species Anguilla rostrata. Next base: position 10,258,132 of record NC_057949.1, on the reverse strand, counting down.
GGCACAAAGGATCAGCTTCAGGCTCCCGTTTGCACTTTGCCGTGACGCAGTGAGCACAGACGCGATCAGCTTCACCGCCCGCGGCGCTGCGGCCCGCCACGAGCCTCCCGCCGTGCCCCCGCCATCCTGCGCCGCACACCGCCATCCTGCGCCCACGGCCATCCTGCGCCGCACACCGCCATCCTGCGCCGCACACCGGCCATCCTGCGCCCGCACCGCCATCCTGCGCCACACCGCCATCCTGCGCCGCCAGCTAGCGGCCATCTGCGCCCACACCGCCATCTGCGCCCGCACACGCATCCTCCTCGCACACGGCCATCCTGCGCTCACAGCGCCCCTGCGCTCGAACACGCCTCCTGCGTCGCACACGCATCCTGCGCTCGCACTGGCCATCCTGCGCTCGCACAGGGCCATCCTGCGCTCGCACAGCGGCCATCCTGCGCTCGCACAGCGGCCATCCTGCGCCCGCACACCGGCCATCCTGCGCGCACCGCCATCTGCGCTCGCACACCGGCCATCCTGCGCTCGGGCACCGGCCATCCTGCGCTTGCACACCGGCCATCCTGCGCCCGCACAGCGGCCATCCTGCGCTCGCACCCGGCATCCTGCGCCGCCAGCGGCCATCCTGCGCCCGCACACCGGCCATCCTGCGCCCGCACACCGGCCATCCTGCGCCCGCACACCGGCCATCCTGCGCTCGCACACCGGCCATCCTGCGCCGCATCCCGCCGGCCATCCTGCGCCCGCACAGCGGCCATCCTGCGCTCGCACACCAGCCATCCTGCGCTCGGGCTGGTGGGGATCTTACCGCTGCCGCCATGCGCTTTCAGCGTATCCGTAGCTGCCTTCAGTAAGTCAGACTGAAAAAAAGAGCATCTGCCATGTTCATTCATTTAGAAAGAAGGAAATATTTGGTCTTGGTCCTTGGACTACAATTCCTCTGCGGTTCAGTTGGACCGACTGGTGGCAGGGGAGGGGGTGACGGGTTTAAAATGAGGATATTTATTATCTTAATGGGTTTGAGATATCACAGCATGCAGACTGTATGCAGGCCGTCTACATCCACCTATGGTCACTGCAGGAAGCTTAAAGGCCACTCAAGGCCTAATGTGAGAAACTAGTTACCATTAAACATCAGTGTCCACCAAAAGCCTGCCACTTACACTGATGTTACACACACACACGCGCATGTGCACGTGCACACAGACACACCTTAAGTATAGGCTTTATACACACACATCTTTGCACTCACAGACATACTTACACCTACTTGCATGCATTCTCTCTCACACATACCCATACACACACACGCACACAAGCATGCACACGTTTACACACTAACACAAAAAATACACACACATAAACAAACCCATACTTGAAGAAACACATACATGCATGTGCACACAATCACAGATATAAACTCATACACATATATACATAAACATACATATTTTAAAAAATATACAAGCATGCACATGTACACATGCATAGACAGGTACACGCATACACACGCACACACAGACACTCTCTCTCTCTCTCTTTCTCTCACACACACACACACACACACGAGCATACACACTCTCTTTCACACACACACACACACTGCTGGCTCCCATTCTCCTGAATCACCCACTTGTGCATAAATAAACCTCCCACACTCAGCACAGTGCTCCCACACACACATCCTGAACACACAGATACACACACACACCCTGCTGGGCTGAGCTGCCCTATCGCAGGCAAACACACTGCTCATTTCGGTTTTTCCATGGAAGAACAAAAACCCACCACCTTTTATATTGTTTTCCCATCTTATTCATTATTTTAATGCATATAATCTTTGCATTGTTTTACCATCTTTAATGGTGATATCTATTCCCGACAATTAGCTTCGTCGGAGGGAATGGCCGTTGTGCCGCTAGGTCTGTTTGGGAGTATTTAACATATTCAACGCCCTCTTTTTCCCTCATTGGTCCACTTTACACCCCCTGCACTTGAGGAACCCGCAGCTTTAAGGCGCTTCATCAAAAAGACTTGACGTGACCCGATCAAGCCCTCCTCCAATGAAAACCAGGCAATGGGCGAGGGCAACAGGACGCTCCAGAACCCGACACAGTTAAGCCAATCGGAACCGGGCCCTCGTCACCCCCGGAGCGGCCGGAGCCCGCAGAGCTCTGCTGACCCGCCACGGCCGCCAATTACCGCGCCCCTCAAGGAGAGGAAGGCGAGCCACAATTCCGCCTCCTTACTGCGTTTGGAGAGCCGTCCGCTGCCACTCCAGGTGCACAAGTGCAGCAATTTGAGTCTTGAACAATTTCCCCCCCCCTCTCCGGCTGCCACCACCAAAGAAGTTACCACCTCCTCCGACACAGTGTCAGTGTCCACCAGCCGTGAAGAACATCAGCGTGAAAAAAGGAACTGGTATTAGACCACCAGCATGACACTTTGAGTGCCACTGCACCCTTAAGGAACAAAGCACTGAAACTGAACTGCCCTAGTCAAACTCACATACAGAATTTGTCAAACTATTTTAGAATATCCGTAAAAACACGATTTCTTTTGTGCCTGATGAACAACATACTGTTGAACAAAGGGTGCATTTATGGAATTTTGCATTATTTTCCCGACGCGTTTCATGTGGAATGACTAAAAGGAAAGAAACACAGCAGACACTGCACTTTCCGGCACCACGGTTGAGAGCCCATGCCGCACTGACAATTTCCAGACTATTCATGTGAATCTTGCGCACAAAATAATACACAACACTTGTAACTCTCCACTCCCTCCCCAGCGCCACAGCATTAATCATCAAAAGAGACGGTGGTGACCCTGTGGAGGTCAAGCACTCTCCACAAAGACAGCCCCTGTCAGATGTCACCTGAATTACAAAATTTGACCAGGCTATCACAATTCCATGTTTAAAAAAATGCACTTATTTTTTGTATTTTTGAATCACACAAGACCAGTTCTCCAGTTACTTCTGAAGCGATTTTACTTGCAATGACAGTGACATGCCGTTTCTTCTCAACAATCTCAGCTGAATTCATTTACTGTAAATCGCTCTGGATCAACGAATAAATGGCCAAATTGCAATTTGTTCTCGTAAAAACAGCACATTTTTTTTGGGGGGGGGGGGGGTGCAGGGAAACAGTAAAGTGAGCAACAGGATTATCTGTTTGTTTAACGTGCTTTGGAGAGGTTAAAAAAACACCATGTGACCAATGTGGCGCAATGCCACGTTCTCTCACATAATCTGATCCACGCTCACGTTCACACCACAAAACTTAACAGCAGCAATTCTCAAAGGGATCCTGCCTCGAAATGTGCCCACTTGACTCTGAATTTAACTTTAAAAGGGATAAAATAGCAGTGCATTGGGGGGGGGGGCGTCTTGTGAAAAGGTGTATTCCACTGAATTCCAAAAATGAATCCTGTCTTGAGGCATAAATGCAATTATCTATCAGCCTTTTCTTTGCAGGAAAAGGCTGAATACTTAGGGCTAACCTATTGAACAGCAATGGTTTTACATGCAACACTGATGAAATGGATCCAACCAATGTCAAATAACATAGAATAATGGCAATGTAGTTTCATCTTCAAATGAATAATATGAACACAAGTTAAAATGTCACACATATTCTCGTGATTTATTTATGTTGGACTATTTATTTTTCATATGTGATTACTCTTTCTCATCATCAGTACCATCATCATGCAAAGGTAGAAATACTGCAACCAATACTATTTTAATAACACTAGGCCATTGGTAGCAATATCAAAATAACCACATAATCAAAACAATATTGACGATGGATTCATGTAGTCCTAGGTCAAGGGTCAAGGTTTAATACGCAACATATTCTGCTACATCGGTTCTGTGCCGGCAACTCTCTCAGTTCAGCGTCTGTTAGCACTGATGAGTCAATCACAGCCTCATGCTCGTTCATGCGCGGGTGTGCCTGTGTGTGCAGGTGCGACCACTGTGACGTAAATCCTGCAGACCAAATTAGAATGGAAGAAATCTTATATCCTCTTCTGTGGCGCTCAGAAAAAAAGGCACCTGCAGAGTAATTAGTTCAGTGTGAAGAATTTTTTTTTTTTTAGCTTCAATGTGCTGTCATTTAAGTCATTTAATTTAGCCAGGGCTAATTCGTAGTTTTGAATGAAGTTCAATTGGGGAAATCGCTAAACTGCAATACCTCGAGTAACCACTGGACATGGCGAGCTTCACAGAAAATGGCAATTCTGGTCCCCCGGGTCAGGCCCGCTGAACTTCCTGGTCCACTGAACTCACAGGCTATGGTTATGGTGGCAACTCTTCAGTTAGACTACTGCACAAGCTCCTCGCAAAAACTGTTTATTTTAGTTTCACTCAAGTTGAGTCCTGAACTTACATGACAGCCAGGGTAGCTACATGAAAATTTAACTCAAAAAGGTACTTGGTGTAACTGCTTCTAAGGAAAATGTATAAGAAAACAAGCTAATTAGGCAGACGTTAAATAGTGTATGTTAGCAGTAATACGTGAATCCCTGTAACTTGAGCTAAGCAGCTGTGTAGTTGCAAAATGTTATAAAACTAATATCTGAGCTTGGTAATTATAAGTAACAGCACAATAGTCATGAATATATAACATTAAACACATTATGATGAGCTAACTGGCTACATAAGCTACTTAATGGGATGCCAGTAACATTTGTGTCCAGTAGTTGTCCAATTATTCCAGAGGGTTCATATCAGGGATTCCCCTTACAAGGCAGTTGGTAATGTTAACTTTAGCTACCACGGCATTCAAGTATGCATTTCTGATCTGTGGCTGTGCTCATCTTGTAGGCTATTCATCAGTTGTGGGTGTTCCTCTAATCAAAGTCATATGTTGAGTCATATGTTGGCCAACCAGAGTCCAGTGTTGATGTATAATGAATAAAATAACTTGCCTATAACTTCATTATAGAATCGTGTCAAGTAAAATCATGCATTGATTCTTATTCTTAAGTGCATTTCAGGTATAACTGGGTGGACAATATGACTGTGAACAGTGATAGAAAAACGCAGGAGTTTCTCCATTATAGCTTATGGGGAAATGGAGAGCTGTGGCGCACTGGACACCATATTGGTTTCTGCACCTTGTGACTCCTCTTGCCTCTCCAGTTCCTATATATGCTCTATCACTGTACAGTCACCCAATGGGGAGCTATTATAGTGATGACAGAAACTAATTTTATCGAATGAAATCTAACGATGTGTAGTTTGTTAGACTTGCATGGTGCAGAAGACCAAATGTGACTAAATTAAATAAATAAAATGATGAAATAAATAAATGAAAAAGAAATGTAAAAATTGATAATTAAATAAATAAGCAATAAAATAAATAAATTGATAATGGAATAAATAAATACACCTTGCAATAAATACACATATAAATGAATACAACAGCCAATGTGCTGTCCTGCGGAAATAAAAACATCATGAAATAAATAAAATGTATAAATTATTTATTTCAATATCTATTCCATTGCTTATTTATACATTTCATTATTAATTTATTAATTTAATTTTGTCACATTTGGTCTTCCAAAGAATGAAAGGACATGCATTGTTTCTCCTTTGTAACCAACAAACCGCAACTTTTTTAGTACACACCTTGAAAATGTTCTACATTCTCAGGCTTTTGTTAGAAAGGGGGCCAATACAGAAGGGGGTAAACGCACAAACAAATTGAAAAGGGAAGGCTTCTTATGCTGGCTTTGTTTTATCAAAGAAAATGCAACAGAATGGGAATCCCAGACATATTCACATTTTCCATGGGTGGAAAGTTCATTTATTCTGAGTGAGACTCAGCATGGACCAGCCATTTCAAGCATTTAAGCAACTGTCAACCTCAAGTGAGTATGCCGGTGAGTGAATGGTGCGTGTGTCCTGCAACAGATTGGAGGCCTGTCCAGGGTGTATTCCTGCCTCTCGCCCCCTATGCATGTTGGGATAGGCTCCGGCACCCCCCCCCCGGGGACCCTGCCCAGGATAAGCGGGTATAGATGGATGGATGGGAAGAGAGTATGCGGACATCTCAGGTGCCCTGAAGTCACGCTATGCTGGGAATGTGTAAAAATCATTAAAGCTACTCAAATCAGGGTTAGGCCCAATGTGCTGACACCATTTTAAAATAAGTGCTTCAGAGTAAAATTACTATAATTCTGCAAAAGTGCAACATTGGAAGCAGTCCACTTGCCTGTAAAGAAATTGTTTTTAAAAAAATAAATATGGAGTACAAGAGCATATCTACATGTAACCGGTCTCTTGTTTACCACAGGACAGCAAAAGGAAACAGTTCAGATCCCAATCCATTCAAAACAAATATTTAACTTGCAGCTCAGTTGTCCAGTATCATTGTTAACCATAAATCATTACACATACATTTTTACAGTCATTACACAGTAGGCTACGAAAAAACTATTAATCCTCATTGTAACCAGTCCAAGTGAGGCCCCCAAAAACATAGTACCTTAGAATCATAATCATGCTAATTTGTACACAAGCCTGTTCTCCACTTCAGTTACAAGCTGGCAGAGATGTAGGAATCTGAGTACAAGTGTTCAAAAACATATTAAATAAATATGTTTTTAAAATTTATTTTAAAAACTGATGATTGTCTTTTTTAAATACATGAGGATATTAATATATATATATATATATATATATATATATATATATATATATATATATATATATAACCTAATCAATATAAGTTTAAAGGTCATAGTACCAGCCTTGACAGTGGTCCTTCTCAGCTAAATCACCTGAACTGTCACTGATTTTTTTTCCCCTTCTGAATCGTGTTACAGAAAATAATCTATCATTTTGCCTCTTTTTTATTTAAAAACTTTAAATACGTTTTAAAATACCAACAATTGATGGCAAGAAGGCTCTAGAGTATTTCCGTGCCAAAGACAGATTATAATTCTACTCAGTAGTAGCCTACTACCATTATGCTTCCGTAATGACTTCGTTTTTAGTAAGAATCACATTACAGAATTTCTGTCTTTTTTTTAACTTTGATTTTGTGACATCATAGTTTTGTCTTTGGCAAATAGGTTACCTCGAGGCAAAGCAGTCTTGGTTTTTTGAAATTAGCCAGGCAACCCCGGCTGTTTGGCACAGTGATGTTGTCAACGTGGCCTATATTCCATCTTTGAACAGCCGCAGGGGTGTAAATAGAATGAAAGTATGCATTTCGGAATTTGAAAACGTATTTTGAATTATTTACCCAGAGCTAAAAATAAGACTACCGCACACTGGTTTTATCAAACAGCGTGTTTAAGGTCTTTTTTGCAGCCGCCCGGCTGAAACACCTGCCCTTCAGGAATATGGCATGTTAACCAACTGCCATGGAAGTAAGGTTGCATGGCTTTGTTACATTTCCCAATCCCGATACTGCTGACATTCAAGTCCACTCCAAAGCTGATCATCTCAAAGAAATACTGAATTTCACAAGAAAATACAGATGAACACTTTCGCGTTCTCAAGTTTAACCGCAATCAATCCCAATTCAGTTACCAAATTAAAACTCGTTTTCTGTACTAATGCTCAACATCTCACTTGACAGAATTTCCCAGATTGCTGACACGTTCTACGACTGAATAAAATCGCAGAAAGTGCCGTCGAAGTTCACAATTCGTTTATTGGTCCACCATATAACTGTGCGTTTGTTCTACGTGGTTTTCAAAACTATGCTGTCAATCTAGCAAAATAATGACCCAACTGATCGTGACCCGGTTGTAGTCCTGTAGTCCTACGCAACTCCAATCGCTCACAACCAACCTAAAATGTGCTCTCAAACAAGTTGCCGAGGACCTTCACTCCACTAGAGATAATAGTGCACCTCGAACTCTTATGAATAAAATAAACTCAACCCTAACGAAACAAATGAGATCATTTAACTTCCAATTGTTCTATTTCAAATATGTTTGCCTCTTTAAAATAGGCAATAAGAAATACAGCGCGGCGACTCTTTTTACATGAGCAACAGATCTCCCCTCAGTTTAGTTAATCCGTAGAAAGACATTGGCGCCGTTTAAAAATTAAAAATTATCTTTGTCTATTTATTGGGACTTTTGTATAGTGAAATGATGGGTGAAACAAGCTTATTCTCTCTTTAAAACGCACTCAAAGTAATATTTCCAAAACTGTAACGTGCGTTCTACCTCGCTTGGCGATGTAAATAACACATCTACCAATCATTTACACTTGTCAAATGTTTTAGTTCATACGGTTGATTTAAAAAATCTTGATTTTACCTGCTCTTTTCCCCAACAACAACGTATCTTGCAGAGCGATGACCTGGAAACTGTGCTTTGAGTCCACGTACGATGCGCACGCACGGTGGCAAAAAAGCACTCATATAGCCTACGGAAATGCTTACAACAATCGATCGTTCAAAGAACAATAATTTCAGCAACGTTAAAATATTTATTTTGATGATTTCCAAATCATTACGTAAATGGCCAACTGAAAATGCGCATCAATCCTTATAAAAGGCGTGACAGGTTTATATCAAATTCCTGTCAAATTTTAATGTATAATTTTAGTTTTGTTTGTAGGTACATAGTTATTGTAAGAAAATCTGTTGAGACAATAATCACCATTTAAATATGACCTACCTTGACACTGAAATCCTTGCTTACCGAACCCCCTGAAAAAAATGAATGGATAATCAGACATTAGCTACAAATATTACGGCGCATGTGAGTTCCCTTATCTGCTCAATTACAGCGATGTGGCTAATCATTGAAACGATTTCCTACTATCCAAGACGTTGCTCTTTAATGCACTTGCTAAAGCAACGCATAATTGAGCCTGTTAATAACTTGCATGTACACGTTCCTCGAAACGCTTCTGTTTGGGACCCTATATACACAATGCCAGTCCATGCGAGAGGCTGAAATTCCGATTTGTGTCCACAAGTGGTTTAGGAAAAACCTCAGCAAGTCTAAATGGTGCCTTCTGTATCGACATTTGCTAACATCGTCTAGGTAGTTACAGAATCAGTTTTCTCTTCCATCGGTTCCCATGACAATCGTGCATCCATGAAGTTTACGTCAAGTTGACTCCTAGGCTTACCAGATGAAGTCCGTACAGTGGCTGCAGAAAGTCGGCTGCTTGAAGAAGCGCGCGATGAACTTGTGGTTTTTCACCTCGTGCACATTCTTCTGTCTGAGGGCACCTTGTCTTGCGAAACCCCTCATAGGCTCGCCCCCTTCTTCATCGTTGTTCTCTCGCACAGGGTCAGCCATTTTGAAATACGGAAGCGATACAAAAAAGTTTTAGGCTTTTCTTGCTGTGACTCAGTTCGCAACGAGAGTCTACTTGCAGATCTTGGACTCTGTAGTTAACGGCACTGAGCGGCCGCTTTCCCTCCTCGCGCGCTACCCTGCTGTTTCCACCGGTACAGTGAGCAGTCAGGCTTGGAGCGCACCGCTATCCTACTAGATCTGACATGTGATGTTACGAAACTCCGCCTCTCACCTTTTCTTTTATAGCTCTGTTCTGGCATTGAACAGTTCAAGTGTTCTAGTGAAGCAAATAAAAGCCCGAGCAAAACCGCGAGTGACAGATCGGTTGCCAAAATGCGTAAAATTACAAGGTGAAAGATTTTCCATGTATAGGCTATAAAGAGAAGCAAACAGTTGTACGAAATGAACATGCACTGAATCTATGCGTATTTGCAAGACCATATAGTCATGTATTTACACGAAGAGCTGGATTTCCGAGTATTTTATTGCTTACTAAATTATGTTGCCATGGCAGCTTGGATTGTATGGCGTTTACTAACTGTCCGTCCATGCAGCCGTTCTACAGATGCAGCTGTTGCTATGGCAGTGCCCCAACCTGGGACTAGAACCCATTACATTCTGATATCAGGATGTAGTGCACTGTTCTCTCCTCAGATTTGAGAATTCAGTTATATTGAGCAGATGCTCAAAATGTTTTTTAATATGGCGTCACTCCAACAAGCAAGACCATATTACCCAATCTTTTTAATGACATTAAAAAGACCAGAGCCCAATTGAAGGGCTGTAAATAATGTCATTATTATTATTGCTTAGTAGACTCGCCCTATCCATAGAGGTGATGTTTTCACATAGTATCCATTTATGTGACAGAATATTTCACTGGAACATGTCAGGTGCAAGAGTACAACATCTTGCATTTGAACCTCTGACTTTTAAGTCAGAAGCTCAGCTCCCCAACCATTACTGGGGCGACATAGCTCAGGAGGTAAGACTGATTGTCTGGCAGTCGGAGGGTTGCCGGTTCAAACCCCGCCCTGGGCATGTCGAAGTGTCTTTGAGCAAGACACCTAACCCCTAACTGCTCTGGCGAATGAGAGGCATCAATTGTAAAGCGCTTTGGATAAAAGTGCTATATAAATGCAGTCCATTTACCATTATACAGTACTGCATTATTATTATTATTATCATTATCATAATCATGTTATCCCCGTGTCCATGTGGGCTTCCTCTGGGTACTCCTGTTTCCTCCCACAGTACAAAGATATGCAGATAGGCTAATTGGTGACTCTAAATTGCCCATAGGTATGAGTGTGTGAGTGAATGGTGTGTGTGACCTGCAATAGTTTGGCGGGCTGTCCATTGTGTATTCCTGCCACTCACCCAATGCATGCTGAGATAGGCTCCAGCACGCCCCACAAGTTATTATTATTATTATTATTATTATTATTATTATTATTATTATAGTACACTTAGTAAACTAACCTTAGGCATCTTCAGATAGTTCTCCAACCTGCTCCATGGTGAAGGCATTCTTTAGGAAATTAAATTTAAAAAAAATAAAAAATAAAAAACAAATTCTGACTGTACTCATTGGTTTGATTACAAAACACCTTCATGCTTTAGCTGCTGAAAAAACACAGTACATGTGTGAATCTAAACAACCCATAGCCAATGTTCTGCCGGTCATATGGATTCCAAGGCCATGTTCCAGTTTGCTCTCTTTGCTCCCTGAACTTCCTCAGTTCTTTACTGACCTCCAGTCAGTGCTCAACCAATCCCACTGTGTGCTCACTCACAGATCACTGATCCTGGATCAGCATGCAGCAACCAATGTACGAGTGAGTCTGGAATGCAGCCCAGTTCTCCTGCCAAAACGCAGTACAAGAACATGAGAATGTTTGATGATGAGAACAGGTCATTCAGTCCCTCTAGGCTGGGAATTTTTCTACCAATCTAGAGCTGTCATCAGTGGCCCATAGACCACTGGTGGTCCCACTTCATGAATGATGTGCAGCTCAACTGAAGATTTATTTTTTCCAATAAACGAAAATATTATGATTACCTGTTATCTTGTTAATGTGTTGGTTATTTCCCTGTTTATGTACATGGTTGAACGTAAAGGTAAAATGTTAAGGTTTTCATTGCTCGTTTCCTTTTTAATATTAATGGACAGATTTCAAATTCTGACTTAACTATGTGGTTGTGGGCCTTTATAACAATCCTTTAGCAGGCTACATTGCCGATTCAGGGTCACATTTTGGTTCTCTGCACTATAAAAAGAGTCAGTGAATTCAACGGTAAACTGTTAAATAAGTAAGTTCTAAGGTACAAAATTGTAAACCGTTGAAATGCAAATAATTATTCATGGTGAAACACATTTGTTAGATATACAGCCTGCGACCGCATGCTTAACATATTGCTACCATTATTTATACAGTAAAGTTCTAGAAACCCAGTTTTTACAGTTCACCCCTCTAGCACTGGGCTTCTAATGACCCAAATGTCTCTGCATCGACTCCATGTCCTGGAAAGACACTCCATGCATTACCATCTCTTCTGAATGAAAAAAAATATTCCTCAAATAATTGAGAAGTAAAACCATCCCCATGTTCTGCTTACAGAATCCAGCTACTAAGTATAACTGTTGTACAAAATCTATGATAGTACATTTTGTACAACATCTGTGATGATAGGAAGAAGAAGAAGAAGAAAGCACCATAATTGGGTTGTATTTATACAGCGCTTTTCATGGAGTGAAGGGGTGGGGTCACCTGAACCGCCACCAACATGTAGCACAGTAGCCATTTTGTGCCAGAACACTCACCATACATGAGCTGAAATGGATTTGTTGTCTCACTCTGCTCATTTTCGGTGGATATCCTTCAGATTTGCTGTATTTAACCCTGCAACCAGTCATGCCCACTTACTGAACACATTGTTGCGCATGCAAAGATAACCGTTATGAAAGCTGTTGAGATGTTTGGCCTTATGCCACCCCGTATGTGTGCGTGTGTGGTCTGAAGACTCATCTCTTCAGACTATACTTGGACTAACTAACTATGACCACTCTGCAGGGCACTCAAAATCTGGGATCATTTTTATCACTTAAATCCCTCTACTTTGTTCCTATAGTACTTTCATATTACACATCTACCTCCTGAGCCACTTTCTTGTTACATGTACCTCCATCCAGCACTTATATTGTACTTTGTATCATTATCTTGTTGTTGTATCCTATACTATCCTAGTTTTACTTGGCATAGGCTAGGTCAGAGAGTAATGTTTACTGTGTGAACAGGACTTAATGTGTTCATGGCTATGAATAACTTACAAAATGAGTATAGCAGCCTACCTAATCGGACCTGTCTTTTGTAGTTGCTCCAATGACCTTCGGCATGCACTTATTGTACGTTGCTTTGAATAAAAGCGTCTGCCAAATAAATGAAATATTTTTTTTCAGTGCATATACGGATGGTTATGTAATACTTAAATTTTCAGCTACAGCACTTGGTAAAGGTGCGGATGGTTAAACCCGTCCGCGTAACCTAGAGTTCCACTTACGCAAGCTATCTTCCACCTATTTCGATGTAATGCCCCGGTAGTTTATATAGCTTTTCCGCAATGATTGCTGTCTGTAAGAATAGCTTTTTTCCTCTGTCAAATATTTTTGTGCGCGGTTGTTTTAAAGGAAATCATTTCCACTGTTTTATGCTCTGAATAATTTTAAACAAATGGTGTTACCAAACGGATGTCATATATACTTTTATGACTTATAAAAAGAGAATGTCATTTTGTAATTTCATCATTTTACTAGACTGGTGTTATAGCTTCGCCAACAAAGCGTAAACTAATATTCATATACCCATTTCAAATGTCCGGATGATGGTCACTTTTGGTATATCCTATTCTTTCTCATGTTGCAAGCTTTTTAACTTCAAGGAAGCCAAAATGTCTACCTTTGACAGCTCCGTTCTGGAGTCCTACTGTGATTCGCTGCAGGGAGAAAGGAGCCAAACCCCCTTGAATTATAAAGCTATTTAAATATCACCACCCACAATTTCTCGCGTGGCGACACTCCAATCAAGCGTGACAAATTATGTAATTCTGGTTTTGAAAAATGAATTGCGCCGTTGGCTGCCATGGCTGGCCTGACACAGATTCAGTGACGCTCCTCTGCAATTCGCCAAAGAAATCCGCAGAGAGGAAATCAATCTTGGTGAAAATGGGTTAACCCAGCGAAAAGAGCAGGAGGGCTGCCTGGTGAAATAGGAAGTGATGGTATTTTAGGAAATGCGCTTGAGCGATGTTTATCACACCAAAGGCAAGAATCCGTTATTACCCTTGAAGAAAGGACTTTGAAGAACCTGAGAGAAAATCTGAGTCAGGGATCAGATCCCTAGACTGTTATTTGATGCATTAAGAGCAGTTATTTTAATCACGTTGACAAAGTTCTCATTGCGAGTTAAATTGTTTCTAAATGTGGCTGTCTCTGTGTTTTATTTAAACCTCGTGTCCTGAGAATAAACTGGAAAATGAGATTAGATCAAATCCACGATGGCAAAAAAATAATAAAATAAAAATTAAAAACTCGAGCATGAACTGACTTTCTACAAATAATCGCATATCCATCAGTGCATCTGAACAAGACATTGGTTGAGACATTGGTCGAACGCACGACATGGCTTTTGCGACCAGTTCCATCGATCCCGTTTACTTCTGCCAGTTAGTTGCATAAATAAGTAATTCAGTTTCACAGCGGAGATTGGGATGGCAGGTGTGCCGAGGTGTAACTCGGCGGCACATCTGGCACACCCAAATTACACCTTGGCGAGTTGGGCACAAATGAAGTTTACAGCACTCCGAAAGCACGTAGGACCAGCAGTCCCAAGGTCTGTACCAGAGCATGCCAAGGCCGCTCGGTTACGAGGCATATAAAAGTTCGCGTTGCCTCTTTACTCGTCACACAAAGATAATATTTAGTTTCTCTCGGGGCGAATTGGTTGCGGCAGGAGGGAAAGCGAGAGCAGGATGAGTGCATGGTGTGGGCCGCTTTGCCTACCAGCTCCAGAACCTCTGACTGTCCACGCACCTGCGCAACACCCCCGGGCCACGCATGTACTCATCCACCGCCCAGCCACCCACCTACCCAGCCACCCAGCCGCCCGCCCACGCGCGCTCACACACACGCACACACAGGCTTAGCAATCGCTCAGTCCCACACCAACGCATACAATCATAGTGACCGGGCAGCACCTTCAAGTGAAGCGGATCTCTACAAAAACAAAGTGTGAACGATATGGACCCCATCACCAATGAATATGTACAGTAATGTCAAGTTATCAATGCAGAGTGACACATTCATTTTAAAACATACATGAACATGTATGCTACAAGCATATACTTCTGCGCCAAGATGGTCAAATGAGTTTCCAAGGTCATTGATCGCAAGTTCATGTTAATATTGTTATATTATTATTGACAATATTATTATTGTCCCTCTTAGCGAGTTCCCCAAGGACGCAATGCACGAAATAAATATTTTAAAAGTCTCACAAATGGTGTGCTCGTGGTCAGAGTCAATTTAACCAAAAATAAAAGGTTGGCCATATCTATGTGCGACATACTACTGCAATAAATACCTAAATAAATAAACACTAATTTAAATAGCTTGACGTTCAAAGTATAGGTTAAATAGATTCTGGGCAGAGAACAAGTGGACCATCATGCCCTTTGCTGTAACAGTGTCTTTACAAAATGACCTTACTGTTCGTCGCATGTATCGAACCATTCAAATAGTATAAAATACTGCCCCCTTCTGGCTACAGCAGAATATTTAATGTCAGGAAATTTAAATAACTAAAAAATTCCTCATAGGAACATTATGGTAAAAAAGTACTTACCCAGACACTTCACGGGGACTGGCCCAAAATGAGGAACACTCGGTGTGTTGTTAAATCACCTTGGATTTCTACATTAAATTAAATGGGCAGCAAGCAGAGGCTGTTTCCCGTTACTTCCCAGGTGTCACCGCCTGGCCCCTCCTAAACGCTCCAGTTCCTATGTACACTCATAGGTGACATAGGTGTGTTCTCCAGGAATAACCCATCTGAGCATGCTCACTGTGCTCTCCAGGCATAACCCATCTGAGCATGCTCAGTGTGTTCTCAATGGTAAGGACTTTGAGTTAAGAAAAGCACCAATGACGACATAAAAAACAAACACCTTATAAAATTCTGTATAAGTTCATAGGTCACTGTGTTCCATAATGCCTCGGTCATTTTAGTGTTGTCCAAGTGTTATGCAATATTAGATATTTTGTATGCTATTGAAAAGCTTGTGCTTTAAAAAAGTTTATGCCATATTCAAATTTTAGTGATTTTATGACACCACAACACAAAAATCAAGCCATTGCTAACTTGAATATTGCTGAATGTTGCAGCCTGATAATACATTCACTCTCAGATGAATACATTATGATGAATTTATTAATCATTCTCTGTGCATTCCCTGAATAACATCATCTTGATACAGTATTTGTTTTTAATGATGTCTTTGGGATCATTCCTTCAAAATTATTTGTGGTTTTGGGGACATTGTGTTTTCTCTGCATATATCATCTTTATTTTAGCCTGCATAATTCACACTAGAAAGTAAATGGACACTATAAACTGATAATAATTATAAAAACAACAATGGGAATAAAATATAATTTTATATATATATATATATATATATATATATATATATATATATATATATATATATATAACTGACTGACAGCAGTAATCATCAGCATCATTCTCATTCTCCTCCTCCACCTAATCTTATCAAACAGCTTTGATTGCTTTCGTAATTTCCAGCTGTACAGCAGGCATAGTCCTGCTCAAACAAAAGGAGCTTATTTAAAGGCAGAATGAGCTGTAGAAGCAGAGCTTTGAGATCTCCATTCAGTGGAATCCCCAGAATTCCTGCAGATAGCAGAGGAGGTCTGCTCAAAAAGGGAAGTGGGTGGTGGTTGTGTGTCCAAGAGAGAGAGGAGGTGATGGCTTGTTTGACCTTAAAAGACTGCATGAATATTCTCTCTCTCTCTTTCTTTCTCCCTCTCTCCTTCTGTCTCTCTTTACCCCTCCCTCTTTCTCTCAATTTCCCCCTCCCTCCCTAAAAAAAACAGGCACCGAGAAAATGCTTCCCTGTTGTTGCTATGGAGACAGCCTTATGAAAAAGTAAGAGCAAAATTCATCCATAATTTTCTCATCCGTCCTGTTCCGAGTACAGTAGCGGGCAATGGAGTGCATGTGTGCATACACACGTGACATGAGCCCTCACATATATACACATTTATAAATACATAAATACACATATGCACATGTTAACAAGGAAAAATATTTGCATACCCCACTGCACAAAGCAAATTGATTCTTTACCTCCAGATGCACGTTATTCGCTGTAAAACCTAATCGGTACCAACAGGTTCAAATACATTTTTTTTGACAGTTATAGAATGAGACACTTTAAGACCAGTCAGGGTGTGTGAAGAGTATCACGGATGTAGCTGTATGAACACCAATGAAAATGACAAAACAGCATAAATAACAGATAAGACTCTGCAGTACGGTACTGTTACTGCACAAGAGTGCAAATCCCTCAAAAGAAGAGTGCGCTATGCGCGTAAAGTGACCGCCATTGACCTCCTGACTGTAGAGGAGGTATATAGTTCAAGAGTATTTTCTCAAGCTCTTGTCATTATGATGGATCCTCTAGGTCATGGATACTCAAGTCTGGTTTTCTTTTCCTCCAGGTAATTAACTGAACAATTAGTGCTACTGATTGGCCAGACTGTATTCACACCTGAGTCCCAGGTAAAGGGAGGGTGGAAAACGAGCAGTTCTTGGACCTCAAGGGCCATGATTTGAGTAACCGGGCTCTAGGTCATCCTGCCTCCAAAATTTCACCCTGCTGTCATCAGACAGATGCTATTGTTCCATCAAATGCTCTACTCTCCACTTTCAAAGAAGATATTTTACATCTGATACAGTGCAGATTTTCTCAATTTTTAGTAAAGGGTATTTGAATAAATTTTAGTTTCACCATGTAGAAATTACAGGACTTTTTACACATAGCTTTAACCAGACGTTAATCGTTTGATCACAAATACACAATTGTGGACAACAGAGCCAAATGAAAAATGTCTTCATTCCAAATGTTATGGAGCTCACTCTATGCACACATACATATGTATTTATTGAATGTATGTAGGCCTATATGATGTGTAAATATGTAGTTTGTTAACTGGTCAGTGGTTATCTAGCCTATTCTTTGAGCTGTTCTGAAGTAAAGAAGGTATGACAATCAATATACCTTCATAATAAATGTCCCCTAACTGCCTGTTTCTCAGTCGTATACTACAGCAGGTAGACAATGTCACTCACCTTCTCATACATACCAACATCTTTCTGCCGTTCACTTCGCTGTAATTCCGAGATCTACTTTAAAAAAATGAAATGTAAATTCAGTCAAAACAATGGGAATACTCAGTACAGAAACTTCATCAGGAACAATCCTTACCCACATGTAGCCACTAGGGGGAACTAAAGCTACAGTCATTTTAACAGCAGGGGGAATAGAAAACAGTTCAATGCTGCTCCACAATCTGAGTTCTCGAGATATGATTAATGGCCTTTCTTGTGTTGTGGGAGTAATACTACAGCGTCTATTATGGATTAATCAGATGTTCCACTCCTACGTTCCCTCATCCTCCCTTTCTCATAAGAACAGGATTCTAGCAACAGGAGTATCACAAGGACAAAACAAAAGGAATTCTGACAATGTTTAACATATCAGTGCAATAGCCGACCTTTTTCCAAGGTTTGAATTGAGTTTGAATACTGGATTTTTCTCTATTTAAGTTTGCAGAGCTGAGTTGTAACACTTATGTGAAACACTTCTGTAAACCCCTGAGAATTGACAAACGAAATATGTTACTAGCCAAAACATACAATTAAATCAAATAATAGATAATAATTTGGCCCTGGTGTGATATGTTGTGACTGAGAAGTTTTTAAAAAAATGCTGGTCCTTCAACCGTTTTTCTCTGTCTCCTACTGCATTTCCACTGTCATCATTACACAACGCTTGTTGCATGAAAGCAATGCAATATTGCCAAACCAAATTCACTAGTGGTCAACCAGGTCATTAAATTCAATAGCACTGACTCATAATCACAGATCAGATATCAAAGATCTATTAAATTCACTTCCAGCAAAACACTGTTATTTGAACTGCTGCACACAGTAATGCTTTCATGGTCAGATTGCTATATACACCAGCATCTTCATTCTAGGGTGTAAAACATTCACTGACTCTCCTGTAGTACAGTGTGTGGCTAACTTTTTCCAAGGCTAGCTTTCGTTTAAGGTAAATGGTAAAAGATGTGTGTGTTCTGAATGTTTACAAAACAAAAGAGAAGTAGTTGTAGAGACAATGTCATTGCGCGACGTCTTTGACGGTTATGTGGAATGAACACATGATGTGAAAATCAATAGAATTGAAAGTGAAAGCACTCCGTCTTGATTATGCGGTTCCTAGGATACTCACACGTGCACAAAACAAGCACTCGCCATTTCTGACATTATTAGGGGTCCTAGCAGCGAAGCTGCTGATATCCTATTGTTTTGTTCTGTTTTTTATTGTTATTTTTGAATTATTATTTTTGGTCCCTAAAACAGAATGGGGAGCAAAAACCCTAAACCATAGAGCTACAAAACATGGCAGTTTTGTAGCTCTGTGATTTCCATATAGAATGGTAAATGGACTGCATTTATATAGCGCTTTTATCCAAAGTGCTTTACAATTGGTGCCTCTCATTCACCAGGGCAGTTAGGGGTTAGGTGTCTTGCTCAGGGACATTTCGTCACGCCCAGGGCAGGGATCGAACTGGCAACCCTCCAACTGCCAGACAACCACTCTTATCTCCGGAGCTATGTCGCAGCTATGTAGAAATCATAGAGCTATGAAGTGCCACTTGTGAAGTGCCATAATATTGGCTGTGTTTGCTTGCACTCTGTGTATCGCTGGTTGCAGCTATGTTCATTATTATTATTATTATTATTATTTATTTGTTTTTTTAATAATTTGCTAAATTATTTATACAACATTATGCTTCATACTTAAAATTATATTTTGGTTTAGATTGCTTTGAGTGAAATCAAATGTTTCATAAAACAAAAAAGGTTGTGTCATAGAACAAAAACCTGTGATGATGAAAACAGGCATTCAGCCTATCTGGTTCCCTTATCTTTATGTATGGCATAGGGTAGTAGTAAGGAAGGGGGCAAAAATAAAGACTCGATAAAGTTACTGCACGAAAGACCCACCCTTGGTCTACAGAGTATCTGTACACTGTGTCCAGCCTGGGCTGAAACAGTCTCTGCCTCCAAGAGCTTGCCAGGCTGTATTGTGGTTTAAACAGTACTGACACATGAACATAAACACAACAAAGAAAGGAACAATAACAAAGCTAACATAACTTCACAAGAATAAGTTTAAAACATTGCTTGTGTGTAAATGCTAGCATGTGTGCAGTGTGTGTGTGTGTGTGTGTGTGTTATATGTGCCTTGTTTAATGTGATCACCACAAAGCATTCTCCATTTTAAACCCGCCCCGAAGGGAACAGCTATATAACATCAGTTTTACTTTCACTTTCCCATAAATGCAGGCCTCTACTAGAACTGATAAGGATACTGTCACACTGTGGCACAACTCCCTTAAGTTTCTTTCTAGCTCAGATTTTATCTCTATGAATCTTCTATCTTTATGAATCTAAAAAACAAAAAACAAAACAAAAAAACTTTTGTTCAATTATGGATCTGATCCATTAGCTACATTAACACTAGCCAAAGTCCTCACACTTTTCAAAGCCATGGAAAAAAACTCAGTTGAACCCACAGAGAAAGAATTTGCTTCACCTTATCTGATGATAGTAGACTATGGTAGATCTCACTAATAAGTTGCTAGAATCAGCAGAACCCCTCATCAAGCCAACAAATCTGCTCTCCACTTTCCTGGAAAACTGACATAAATAAGAAAGCAACATGCCGTGCACTGTTTATTCTAACTCGTGCTAAGACAGGAAAGCCAAGTAAAAAATTTCTTCTTCTTCACCTTTCAGTTTCAGAATGACAAGAATATCCTACTTGACCATGTTACAGAAAAAGATAGGATGCTATTGGCCTCTTGTACATTCATAAATGCTGTGACAAACTATTACATTCCAGAAAACACAACTAAATAAAATGAAACCTTATGAAAACTGGAGTGTCAACAAACAAAAAATGCACCATCATGAAATGATACGAAACATACAAATGAAAACATACAGATGACAAAAAAAAGGTTGGGTATATCGCAATCCCACTGGCCTTAAAGTGCACTGTGGTTGCTGGGGTTTATTGAGATCGTCAGCTGGCTTGGCACCTGGGTGGCAGTCACCATTTACGCAGAAATGAAACTTGGGAGCCGGAGCCGCACAGAGACACTCGACTTCTGCGCCATGCCATTTCATCTTTACCCCGAGCTGGACCCACTCACCTACAGACACCCGTATCTTGGGCGTGCAGCCCTGCAGAACTAACTATTTAATACAGTCTATATAGTATAATATAGTAGAATACTATACAGTTTATATAGTATAAAAATATAGTACAGAGAGATCACACCATTCAGATAAGGTGACCTCACTAGGAGTAACACTGCAGTCTAATACTGACTTTACCACAAGAGCTGGAATTTTGGCCTTCTGTTAATATCACTGTGCTGCAGAATGGCAAACCAGGGTTCAAGACACATGTACAGCCTGGGGGTGGGGGTGGGGGAGACTACCGGAACAGATCACGGACCGGGGGGTGGGGGTGGGATGCAAATTCATTACAAATGAAAGGCAAATGTTTTTTGTTTTGTTTTTTAACCAATTACTCAGACCACACATTATATTGTCCAGTCAAGACCACACACCGGAGTTGTAGAAATTACTTGAAAGCTGGACATTTCAGGGCATCTATCAACCCTTGGGCTGCACCTCAAATTTGAACCAGAAAACTGAAAGGCTCAGTAAACAATATATTTACTAAACACTGTAAATATACTGTAAATATATTGTAAACACTGTAAAGCACTGTCCAGTGTGACTAACAACTCACATGAGATTGCATGGAACATGATAACAATTTATGCAACAGCTCATGATAGAGTACCTTCCACAGGTTAAATACATCTTATTAATACCTCGACGACAGCATATTAAATTATCCAGTGCAAAGTGATTGCTGTCAAAACTATATGGATAACAGCATCTGCTAAATGTCCAAATGTGTGGAACAGTTATGCATGTCATTCAAGTCCAGATTTGACACATTGCTGGCTAGGTACCATCTAGACTGCACTGTAAATGATTAGCTTAGATGGGCTGAATTGCCTGTCCTTGTCATTGTTATGTTGTATACAATATATTTAATAGATAATTATCTTTAGTAAACAAGGCAGCTGCACTGACCGGAGTGTAATAAAACTGTGGAAAACAGTGTCAGGTACAAGGCAAACCAGCAGTATAAAGTCATCGCCCCTCGCACTGCATGTTGGATACCTGATCTGTCTCAGTTCTGTAGAAATGAAACTCAAGGGACTAATTTGAGCCTGTAGAATGTATGGCAGGGAGGTCAGACTCAGTTCTGCAGGGTCACTCTATCTGGTGGTTTTTGTGTTTCAGTACTTAACATCGTTCATTCAAATGACTTATTGGGTAGAACACACCTTGTTTGTGATAGGTAATTTGGTAGCAAATTTAAAGGCACCGCCTAAAAGCAAAAGTAATGTGCCGCCTCAGCTTCCTGAATTTAAACACACCGTGTCCGTAAGGACACAACAGGAACAACCTGAGAAACAGGGAAAAAAGACGACTGGGGAACAGGTCCTTAAACCACAAGCGTGTTGGTTAGAATCGGGCGGGGCATCGTTGAGAATTTCTGCAGGAAGATTCCTGAATATGACATTTTTACTGGAGAATGTAGATTGCACAACGTAAATTGTGCAGTGTAACTTGAGCCCTGGACAAACAGAGGAACAAATGAATAACGTTAATCTAGCGGTGCTATAACCTGGCCGCACCTGACCAGTTACGTGAAACAAAACCAGTCGACAGAATTTGGTACGGTGACGTACTGGGGTAGGCTGCACAATCTGACTGCAAGTCTCGAGTTTTCGTATCTCAGATTCTTCCGTTCTCGTTTACAGAGTAGCCTAATTTTTCCTGGCTGCAGGGTGCAGGGGACGATTTGCGAACTGCAGCTAACATGAAAATATACCAGTCAGGTTCTTGGATAGGCCCGTGCTCAAGTAGTCTATAGCATACACTGGTTTCACTAAATTTCATTCGGCCGCTTGTAAAAGATTTTTTTTTCTTTTCTTTACCGCATCGCAGTTAAAACGCAGATTGCCCATTGTCTTTCTACGTAGTCTGCGCCGTTGTCGTATGGTATACGACAACCCGATTGCAACTCGATGTTGCAAAAAATGAATGAATTAATAAATAAAACAAACTCGTTGTGTCCCAGGGGGTAAAATGAAGACATTATTGTGAATACTCGCAAGTAGCCTAAACTGGCCGCCAGTTAACATATCTCTTGTGCTCAAATCTCATAGTAACGATAGGCCCTATTCCAATACCAAAAGTTGTCTTAAAAGCTTTTTAGCGATGTTATTTTACATGCACATACCACAGGAGAGCAGCACATGCGCCCAGAAAATAAGCTAGTGTGTTATTTTCGCACATCGATGTCTAATTAGGCTATACGGTTCCTTCTGTAGGCTATACTTTCATCTGCTGAGGGACAGGCATCATATTTTGTTCATAGTTTACAGTTTGGAGTATGCTGTAATTATTCTTCACCTCAAGTAGTAACACGGTAAATCATCATTAAGACACATAGTGTATATTGCTCTTCTTGTAGGCTACTGTGGCTGGAACAGGCGATCCAACTTCTTTGAGGATCTCGTCGAATGTGTTTTTTCCAGATGCATTCACAGAAATTTCTGGCATAATTCATTCGAGTGGTTCATGTTAATTTCTACGCAAAAATAAAGATAAGATTATTTTTAAAAAATCGATAAATAGGCTAGACTATGTATCACGTAGGGCTGCGTGATTAAGAATTCGACCAAAAGGGTGCACTTCATAGAAATAGTAAGGTTACAGTACCCCAAGAATTACCCCTGTAGTCATTCCCAAATAAAAAAACTGGTCACTACATAGGAAATGTTCGCCTATGTGTCATAGCTTTCAAGTCGCTAGGTACGTAGAATATTGTGTAGGCCCTACGTAGAATGGCTAATATTTTAGATTCCTTAGAAGTGAAACTTGGGGAACACCAGGATGAAAGAATTCGAAATTTAGCACGCCCCTGGTTTTGCAACCTATTCAGTTCTGTGAATTCAGTTTGTAAAACCGAAAGAGACATGTTTCCTGTAAACCACCTTGTCGTAGGAGGAGCCACTGAATACATTTAAGCCTGCGCGGAAAACGACACCAAATTCTTGCGAACCACCACAGAGGCAAGAAACCCCTGTCTTCATTCAACCTGAAACGAACAGCTGTGGATTTACAGTGTAGATGAAAACAATATCGACCACGGGTTTGTGGAAGTACCGCTCGAAGCGAATCAGGACCGCGCGCTCAAGGTCCACCTTCGGATTCGGCTCCAATCTGGAAAACAGAGTCATTTGCCAAGGCATTTCTAAACATTTCGGACGTTTAAAGGTGATTGTTATACATACATATTTATTTATTATTATTTTTTAAGTGTAATTGTTTTGGTGAATTTCTGCTTGCAGCTGTGCGTCGGTTTAATCGTTCAGTTTTAACATGGAGCGCAGGCTGATGCATTCTTATTTCCAAGGTTGTGTATGGCGGACGGGGGAACAGTTGGATTTTGTTGGCTTTTTTATCGCGTTATGACGCATGATCCGTCCTTAATTTCTTAGACTTAGATAAATATGTGGGAAATGGCGGACAGATGGTGCGCGGTGCAGTAGATGCTGTACAATAGTCATACATTCAATACAAAATATTCGCGGACGAAATTAAAAGCAAGCCTCCTTGGTGATTGCACATGAGGAATTGAACTGGGGAAAGGGTTGTGCAACAGGCAAAATCGCATTTTTGTCAGTAATTGTTTATTATTAATTAAAACATATTTATGTTATTTTATTTGTATTTTTTATTTGTTTTTTGTTTTTTTTGGGGGGGGGGGGGATCAATCGGTGGAGGAAAGCTACTGAGTGGATGAGACGGATTCGTCCCCCGTTATGAGGATCAAACAGAAATACAAAGGATCTCTCAGCGTAGTCTGTGTATGATTCTTGTTACGTTAGGTTTGCTTGTTGAATATCTTGGAATTTACAAAGATTTCAGCCAATCACAATCTAGTCGTTTTTCTGGACTTTCCCAGCCGTGCTATCTGTGCTTACATTTTTTGGATTTTTCTGAAAAATGCTGGATTCGTTTACTTCTGAACACCTGAGCTGGAATGAATATTTCCTAGTTTGTCCGGTCTTTCCTTTGTGTTTAAGCAATGCTCTCCCTTACAACTGGCATTGTACAGGAGGAATCTTTCATGTCTAGGAAGGACCAATAACCCAATATGTGAAGAGAACAGTTGCAATGCCATTGCCCCAAGCTGTCACCCTAATCGGCTCTGCTAACTTTGCCTTTTTCTTCCTGCTCTCAGGTCAGACATTGTAACCTGGCCGGGCTGGATGAGGGACGCTATGGGAGGCCGCATGGGCTGGCCCTCATTGTAGGATGGTAGCGCAGGGTGATGTGGAAGGCAATGCATCAGCTGCTCACACAGCACGACGCGACCGTCAGCCGGCTGACCCCTTGCCCAGCCGACAGGTCCGCCCCCACCCCCGGGCCCTGCCCCCGCCCTTGCCGCGCCCCCAGAACCCCGAGTGTCCCACGCACTTCCGCCCCTTCCGGAACGAGAAGGACTTCCGCCTCATCACCGCCACCAGCACCATGCTGGAGACCAGCGGATTCTACTGGGGGCCCATGGCGGTGGAGGAGGCCCACGCCCGCCTCAAGGGGGAACCGCTGGGCACCTTTCTGGTGCGGGACAGCCGGCAAAAGGACGTCTTCTTTACCCTGAGCTACCGGAGCTCCTCGGGGCCCGTCAGCATCCGGATTATCTTCCAGGGCTCCCGTTTCAGCCTGACTGGCAGCAAGGAATCCTTTGACTCTTTGTTCAAACTTCTGGAGCACTATTCCTCTCCGCGGAAGAGCCTGACCAGGCCGTACCGGAAGGTGAGGCTACGGTCTCTGCAGGAGCTCTGCCGCCAGAGAATAGTGGAGACGTGGGGCGGGGAGAGGATCCACAGCATCCCGGTCAACCCCATCCTCAAAGACTTCCTACTCTCATTTCCATTCCGTTTGTGAACAGTGCCGTCGGGTTTACAAAACAAAAGCATTAAACCTCGACCGGCACACACCACACAGGAGATACTTGACAGTTTTTGATGTTATATGTGGTTTTCTGCAATGTTATTTATTGTAAACCGCAACATTTCTTTGTAGCAGACTATGCATTTTCTGAGGAAAATACAGACCTTCTTATTGAGAGTTTACATGACGGTGAATGTATACACTATGCAGGAAATTACCATATCTTGCCCACCATGTGTCTGCT
Source organism: Anguilla rostrata (assembly GCF_018555375.3). Classification (NCBI taxonomy): domain Eukaryota; kingdom Metazoa; phylum Chordata; class Actinopteri; order Anguilliformes; family Anguillidae; genus Anguilla; species Anguilla rostrata. The sequence goes on along the minus strand of NC_057949.1, from coordinate 10,232,110 downwards.
ATGCAGGCGGAAATATTTTTCAGATACTGAAAAATAATTAAAACAGAAAATAAATACTGTTCCTTTTATAAACTTGTTAGCCTTTGTCTTTGCTTACGCTAGTTAATTGGGTCTAGCACGAGGTGCTACCAAGAGGACTCTCACTACACAGCCTTTGCAAGAAAATTATTTTTTACATTTAAGAGGTTAATGGAGGAAGACCTCTTGCACCCAGTTTCTAAGGGGTGTCAGAACAAACTATCTAAGAATGAAGGATTTATCAAGTGTTTTCATTAGAAATACCTTGATTCTACTGTACATGGCTAAGCCACAACAAAGAACAAGTTTGGTTTTGAAATTCTTAACGATTGGCTTTTTGCCTGTGCTTTTATTCTCCATCTAGGTCACATCAGATATATTTGCAACAGCACAGTTGGTTTATATTTGAGGTTTTCTCAGCTTTGGATCAGAAACCTTAAGAGGCGGCTGGTGACGTTTGTGAGCGCTGTGAGTGTTTCACAAGCAGGCCGTGACTGTGGCGATCGGTAGATGGAGAGGAATTGACATGCATCTGAAAGTGGAGCTCATGTCAGCCAGTAATCGCTTATGGTTTCTGGAGCCATTTACGATAAATGCAGCCAAAAGCAAACAGGATCTCATGTGAGGGAGGGGTAGGGGGTGGGGCTTGCTTCAGTGTCAGAAAGTGGAGATACCGTAAGTGTGTAGAGTTGATAGTTGCGATAGCAGAGGCAATAAGCACACCATATAACTTATACTTAAAGATTGATATCGATTGATATGAACCACAGTCCTCTGTGGCCCTCAGATTCAGTTAACAGTCATTTTTCTTTTAACATGAGCAGTTGTGTTACTAGTATGATGATGACTGTGGGTTGTCAAAATTGAACTTGTTTGAGGAACTGCAACCATGCACAAATGTATTAATTGATGACTGAGTACAAGCTAAAATTACATTACTTTTCTGGGAAGTGGGAAATGCGTTAAACAAAAATCTAATTCACATGAATATCAATACTAGACAATACATATAAAATAATCAATCAAGAGTAAAAAATACTCTGTAGAAAGCAAAATGAAAGACAATATTATCACTGTAGATATAGCTAGTTAAAAATATTTTCTTTTGAGTACCAATCACCTCAGTCATATGTTTTAGATAAAGCACATGGGTTTTATTAGAAGCTATTCCAAATGTGAAGTGTTGAACAAGGTTATGACCAAATCAACCCCCCCGTTATTTTAATATAAACACCTAAATCTTCACAGCTCAATTACTGAAACCTCTTGCGTTAGTTTTTACTTCAGCCTCGTGGGCACAAGAAAGCACTGTATGACTAACCTCTTCACTCAGGGAAATTCTGAAGGGTTTTCAAAGGAAACTCGTCTGAGTGCGGTAAGTGTGAGACTCCACCAACACTTCCCATTTCCCTCCCGCATGCTCACTTGCAGGAATTGTGCTCCTTGGCTACAAAAAAAAGAGAATTGGATATAAAAATGAAACATTCCTGGTCATGCCCACTCTCATATAAATAGAATTTACATTTATGATTTTATTCAGTTAATTCTGTGCTTTTTTCATATAGCGAATAGCCTGCTGGATTATGATCAGTTATACCTAGTGCTATACATTTCACTCTCATACATGTTCTCATATCCATGCGCACAGGCACATATATATACACTCTCTCTCTCTCTCTCTCTCTTTCTAAACACACACACACACACACACACAAATGCAAAAATCCTGTCAATCGGCACCATTGGCAATTATCACCACCTTTATAGATTTGGGCCTGTGATAATGCTTGAGAAAAATTCCCTGTATTGCCTGTTCCAAGAAAAGGAGGCAACTGTACTTTGAGGGGGGGGGGGACTTACAGCTCTCAGATTCTGGTTCTTGATTTCGCCAGCTGGAGAGGGGAATCTGCAAACTGCCAACAGGAGTGATCGGGATCAGACTGGGCAAGCAAAGCATTTGGATCAATGCCTTTTCAAACAGATCAGATTGAGACACACACACAAAATAAAAATACAAGACACATAATGACCAGAGGAGACCTGTATGACTCAAAAATATATTATCCAAAAGCTAACAGTCTAAGAAATGAGTCGTAAGCAAGCAGGATGTATCTGGAAAACTAAACGTATAGTTGTGTATGTCCTTTGTTTCTTTACTTTAAACTGGAGGGTGTATGGAATCCACATGGTAAAATATGTCCAGGCATTTTTTTCCTTCTTTTTATCACTGAGCGTTTCTGTCAAGCAGATATTGCGCCGCGGGTCCTGTCTGAACTGAAGCAAACCCACACTGGCCTCGGTCGTTCGCTCGCTCTGCGCCTCCGTAGGAGAGAATCGGATCCATGGGGCAGACTTCATAAGAACCGCAAGCCCTGAACTTTTTTATCTAAAGGACGCACGTGGGAGGCATTGAAAGTTTCTGATAGTCTGTATGGAGCTACCAGCATCTTTACTGTGGCCCATTTTAAAAACACTTGAAAGGATGATGTGCGCTCAAGAGATGCCAAGGACGCGAGGCGATAAAAACACAACGCCAAAACCGAAGCCCCACGTGGTTTCCTGTCTCTACATCGCATCACACGGTAAAACGGATCAGGCTGGGACGCAAGAGTTTATTTTGCTACCATTACAAAATATACATAAAAAACTTTAGTTCACTCAAAAGCATTTCTAACGATTCTACCACCACGCACACAGTGCTAGATCGGTGAATTAGTCAGCCACCCGCATTTGGTTTGGTTAACGGTGTCTGCTTGTGACCAAGAAAATGAAATAGAAGCAGTGTGACCGCGTCATCAGGAAATAGGGTATCAAAAAGTTAAAAGTTAGTTTGAAAGGAAATGACAGTGAAGTTTGAAGGTGAGCAACATGCTGGTAAAATAGCTGTGTATAAGGGCCATACGGCATGACTCAGACAGAGATACGTCACCAGCATCACAAGGCAGATTAAGGGAAATTGTAGCTACAGATGGCACGATAATTTATGAAAATCATTAAGAGGACTATTTAAACAATTTCAGTTCATCTTATCAAGTTTTATAGAAAAAAATATATAAAATGGGTAAGAAGCCTTGCCTATTGGAATACTGTAAGATAGTCTTAAAACATAAAAGTACAGCAATTCTATGAAAACCACACTCAGAAGTTTTTTTTGGTAGACATAATTAACGTTTATTTAGCATGTAGGTTAGGTCCACTTACCCGGTGCATGTTTGGTATGTTTAACTAAATTATTGTTAACAAGTATAAAAAGTCAATTTTTATTTTGCACTGAACATTTCACTCATACAAAAGTACACTTAATCCCTCTTGTACTCATTAGATCTGCTCATCATTAACTAAGAGAAAAATGTACCACATCAATACCAGTGGAGCCACAGGCCCCAGGGTAGAGGAGCTACCTGGCGGACTGAAGAATAATGAGCTGTGGAACTCCGTGTTCTTTTGGGTGCCATGAGCAAAACAAACCTGCTCTTACCAGCGCTGTAGCAATAAACCGTAAGGCTCCAATTACTCTTTTGTTAACTTGAGCCTCCTTTCGACACACTGCAATGCAGAGAATAGAACAATGAGAATATTTTTTCCCGGAGATCCCGTCGAATTTCGCAAAAAGTGGACACATAAACAGCAACGCTTCACAGTAATTGTGACAGTTCCTTCTTATGTTAAGTGGGAGCACGCACACGCACGCACACACAATGCTGCATTTCAGAAGGCAGAGGAACATTTCATAAAATGCAGCCGGATATTCTCTGAGGAAAAACTGCAAGCACTTGGACATTAGCCGTTAAGGGTGAATCTCTGATTACTTAAAAACCTTCCCAGTATCAATAGCTCGATGTTTATAGAGTAACATTTCCTTTCTCACTTTCCCAATGAAAATGTATTTCTCCTGGGAAACCCCTAAAAGCCACACGATAAATTACACTATTAGAGTAAATATTTATACAGTATGAACTTAACTGCCAGAATGAATGAAGGGCAGGAATTTAAAGTGGCCTAACTTCTGGGACATTTATGGATTTGGGAATGGTGAATGGATTTAATGCTTTGTAGATAGACAGCATGGCAGAACGAACATAGAAGACGGTACATCCCCGTTTAACTGCACCTAGAGCTCAATTGGGTGGGGGGGCTGTTGGAAGTTGAGGGGACGATTTGGAACAGGCAGCTGCTGTGTGGTCCGTACCTTATACGTCTTCATAGCGGTGGATTGTGCAGCCACCTCTTACCCTAGAGACCTGGATTGCATTCTTGGTTGTTACGTAGGTTTTACAGTGCAGTTTTCTTTTTCACACTTTGCAACTACAGCGCTATACTGTGTTTGTATTTACAGTAAAGTAATGGATATCCTGTCTCACATTACAGTAAATAAATCTACAGTAAGTTGCTATAATTTTTTACTGGAAAGTTTTAACAGTGTCTGAATAGATCGATGTCTTCTTTTTATTATAAGACCGCATTACAGGCTAGTGTTGTCAGAAAGACAAAAAAAAAAAAAAAAACTAAAGCTATTTGTTTGTTCATTAGAAAGTTAAGCATTAATAAGCAGCATTTATAAAAATACGTTCTGTCTCCATCCCGGAAGCAGTACACCCATCCTTCTCTCCTGTGCAGATTGCTCAGTCTGTGAATCCGTGCTTGTATAAATTTGTTTTTTTGCCATTATGGCTTTACTGCACAATGCAAAATTCTTCAATGCACAAGGCAAAATGATTGTTGGGATGTCTAAAATCTCTCTGATATACACTACCTTTCCAAAAGTATGTGGACACCCCTTCTAGTTAGTGGTTTCGGGTATTTCAGGCACACCCATTGCTAGCAGGTGCATAAAATAAAGCATGCAGTCACGCAATCTCCATTGAAAAACACTGGCAGTATAATGGGTCGTACTGAAGAGCTCAGTGACTTTCTATGTGGCACCGTCATAGGATGCCACCTTTCCATGTCACTTTGTCAATTTCTGCCCTGCTAGAGCTTATTTTTATATTTTTAAATGTAATCAGGTTGACTTTGGAGTGTTCCCAACTTTTGAAGTAGTGACATACTATTTACAAAATCCAAACCCTCTTCTCAGTGCCCTTGTTATCGCCGCCAAAATTGAACAAAGTTTTAATATCAAAATTCTCTGATTTCGTAATCGCTTGCCGTTATGAAGTATGATAAAATACTTGGGGATTTCAATATCCAAATTGATAATCCTTCCAATCCCCTTGCTGCTGAATTTTTAAATCTTATAGAAAATTAAAACTTTATCCAACATGTCTCTGGGCCTACTCACAAGCTTGGGCACACATTAGGCTTGGTTTTGACCAACAGCCAGGCACTGAACTCACAAGTGATAAAAGATCTGCCGATCTCAGACCATCTAAGCATCACCTTTGATTTTGGCACCGAGGTGCCTGCATCTAATAACGATAAATTCACCTTTTGTTCTCCTCTACAAAAAAAGCGCATATTTGACGACCGTGATGCCTGTGCATTAGTGCAATGTATAAGGAAAAACAGAGGAGCAACTCTTCTTCAGGCAACTGAGAGTCACTGCAGGACGTGACTAGACTGTGTCAGCAAGAACAGTCCGTCGAAAACTACATAGAGATAGTATAGTACGGTTACAGTGCATAAACCCCTCATTACAAATATGAATGCACATTTGAGAGTTCAGTGGTGCAAAAACTAGGCACTGGTCTACAGAGATGTGGAAAAAAGTGATACGGTCAGATGAGTCATCCTTCACCATAATCTCGACAAGTGGGCGAGTGCATTTGTGGTGTACATTAAGAGAACATTGCAGGCCTGAATGCTCGACCCCAACAGTGAGGGGGTAATTTTCCAGGCTTGGTTTGGGTCTACTTAGAGGGAAGGGTCACTACAAGTGAATACAAAGTTATTCTGAGTGATCACCTTCATCCTGTGATGAAACAATTTTATCCCAATGAAAGTGGTCTCTTTCATTTGATTAATCACACTCTGAAATGCATCTGGGATTCCTCTTTAGAGAACTGTGAGAACTTTTTGTCCTTTGTCTGAAAGATTGAAAATATTGGAGCCAACATCATTCAGTCTTCTTTTTCTGTCTTTGGCGTCCCCCACCAAAATAGTGACGTGCTGCACTCTCTTTTTAGCCCATTACAATTGATGATCTCAAGAGCACTGCAACTCAGATGAACCCTTCATCTAGTTTCCTAAACGCCATCCCTGCAAAACTCTTAAAAGATGTGTCGACAACAACTGGTCTCCAATTTAGTCTCCATGATAAACAGTTCTCTCATGATGGTGTAAGTCCCAACTTATTTTAAATGTACAATCGTCCAGCCACTACAAAAGAAAGCAAGTCTAGACACTTCAGTACTTAATTAATATAGACCCACTTCAAAATTACCATTTGACTCCAAAATCTTGGAAAAATGACATCAATCTTATCATTTGAGGTTACTGACAGTCATATACGCTTTTTATCACCATGTTCGGATTGCTGTAATTCCTTTTATACCTGTTTAAGCCATAAAGCTATAGCCAGGCTCCAAATGGTACAAAATTCTGTAGCAAGGCTGTTAACGAGGACAAACCAAAGGTCACATATTACCACAATTTTAGCTTCCTTGCACTGGTTACCGATCGCATTCAGGATTGATTTTAAAATCTCACTACTTCTAAAGCTTTGCATGGCTTGGCACCTCTCGACACATCCGAGCTTTTGCCTCCATTATGAAACCAAACACGCTGTGAGGTCATCCGACCAATCACGACCAAATGAACCCTTCATCCAGACTCCAGGCTGAAGACAATGAACAATTGTGCTTTCGGTCACGGCCCCTAGGCTCTGGAACCGTCTCCCTCCGGATATCAGAACAGCTGAGTCAGTGTGGCCTGATTCAGCGTGATCAGACTGAAGAGACATCTTTACAGGTTAGCTTTCAACGTCTTTTAATTTAATTTATTCCCTGTAGACACATGTTACAGATTAGCTTTAATTTGTCTTCTAATTTATTCCCTTTTTCTGTAGATTTTTTTTCCACCATCTGCCATTTTAAGGGTGCGATGAAGCTACGCAGATCAATAGAGTGAGAGTACAATAATTTATTGCAGTTTTGTAACAATGTTCATTTATCATTTATGAATAACTGATTAAAACCAGATGCAATTTACAGAACATAAAAACACACAGAACCACAAACTACCATTTCATTATTAGTATTATTATCACCACATTTTTTTAAAGAAGGACATTATTTACAGAGTGGAAAATACTGCCACACCCAGAGTAGAGGTGGCTGAGTGTTGAGTATTGCTATCGTTTTTGCTCGTTAAACGCCAGTGTATGCAGAACTGTGCGACTGAGCGCTGTTCATGGGCTGAGCATTCCCTTCTCCTCAAAAACACTCGGGGTCTTGTTAGATGCACATCCTTCAGCAGAAACTGACCCTAAGGAGCAACCCTTCACCATCAGTCTGGCAGCTGGCAGGTACGGCTAGAACAGGGGTTGTTGTAAAGGGTGGAGCAAAAACTCTTTTGAATCCTTTGAACCAATTAAAAGCGCGTTGTTCTCCACAGCAAAACTCATGATTGGCATAAATTAGCCATATAATGCAGCCCTGCCCATGAGTGGTTTCATGAATCCTCATACTCCCATAAATATTATTTAACCTTTGAGCGCTGCAGGGTTCCTGACTTTTGTTTTCATCTTAAATTCAGTGAAAGTCAGACCCAGTAATCCAGGTGAGGCGAGTGAGTGGTGTAATCAGCTGCATTAATGCATCAGATAAGTACTCAGTAACAACACAAACCAGCAGGCCCTGTGGCTCTCAAAGGGAAAGAGTGAGTGAGAAGTTCAACATCAGCAAATCTGGACACACAGTGACTACCTTCAAACGGAGAGCTGTGTTTTGTTTTTGCACCGTGAGTAGAATGCGAGAAGTCAGTGTCCAAGTGTTTGCCAATGTGTGCTTTCAGTAGGCTGCAGCTTTTCTTGGGAAAATAAAATGCAGTCACACTGAAAGCATTATCATCTAAACAAACACGAAAGGCCTTTTGGTCAACGGTGAGCAGATTCAAATTAAAAAAACATTCCACTGACGGAGGCAGATGAAACTGAAACCAGAACCTGGGACATATTTTCCCAGAACTTTTCTCATTATGGTTTCCGTGCAAGAACAGAGGAGCACGCAAGTCTAGGGATAAGCGGGTTTTGAAGGAAAAACCACATGGAAGTGGAAGAGTGTTTATGGAAGTATGGGGAAAAATGCCTTTGATCTTCAGTCACGTCAGGGAGGCGAAAAAGCTTGTCGCTCTCTGAGTTGCACAGCGGAGAGCGACAGCTAAAAAGAGAGAGAGAAAAAAAAGATCTCCGCTTCCTGTTCTTCATTCCCCAGACTCAAGAGTTCCACATAACTCATATTTCTGTGGAAAGAGTCCCGCAGCAGACTCATTAGCTATCGGGGGAAAGGCGGATATCCGCTCCTGACCAAAAAAAAAAAAAACAAAAAAAAAAACACATGGGTTTACTGCATACACATTTCTCGTTAGTTCAGATGAACGACTCACAAATCTCCAGTCAAGATACGGGTCACTATTCACAAAGGCCCCCTGGGATAGTTCTCTGAAAAAAGTTATCAAAACCAACCCAGGGCCTGGATTTCATTGGAAGTGTCCCAAAAAAAAAAAGTCAGTTTATAGCCAGAAATGTATACTGTGAAAGCGTCACTTCGGATGATCTGAACCACAAATACACATAGTGAAAAAGCCATGTTACCTGTGAATCCAAATGAACACCATCCCTGGGTTTTCCCCTCTTAGGAGAGCAACCCCTTGGGGCTGTTGTGACCTTTGACTTGCGCTAAAGTTGTACAAATCGCTTTAAGACCTGCATAAAGAGACTTCGGTACATTCATAGAGTGCGACTGGTAAAACCCAGCACAGCTCCGCCTCCATCGGCCATGTTTATTGTACAGAAACGCTCACGCTCACAGCTGTAGGAAAAAAAGCACCGTGCTGGAAAGAAGAGACAGTGGCGCGAACCAATGCTGTGCTTTCACCTCTCATTCACAGAAGATCAGAAAGGTTCATCTGATGCACAACAAATAAAAAAACAACAAAAAAGGGAGGGGAACATGGGTGGTGACTCATGTCTAAAAGTTTAACACATCAAGTGACCCTTTCCCCCGGTTTATGTAAAAAAAAAAAAAAAAAAAGCAGAAATTCAGTCCGGTAAATGAGTAGACAGAAAATAAAGAAGGAAACAAAAGAAAGAAAGGACAAACTGAATTAAGCACAGACAGTGTGTGAGCCCAGCTTCAGTCACTCCTGTTTTTAGTATTTACACAACAGAAGTCTTTAGCCATGAGAGCTAAGGAAAGTGAGTGTGATGGGGGGGAACTCAGGGCCACACCCATAACTCACAGCATTGGGGGGGGGGGGCTGAGTCCTCTTACGATGGACCTCCATTTTATTCCTCCGACTGCTGCTCCTGGCTGTCTGCTTCTGTAGGGGGAGGGGTGTGTGTGGCTGTGGGGGGCGTGTCCTCAGCGGGCCCCGCCCGGGGAAGCTCCTCCTCCCGGGAGGACTGTGTGCTGAAGCTGCGGAGGCGGGTGGGGTCGGCGGGGGGCAGCAGGGTCAGCGACTCCACGCTGAGGGTGTCGCCATTATCGTCCGAAAGGAGGGAGATGGTGGGCTGGGGGGTGGGGGTGAGGCTGGGGGCCAGGGCCAGGGGCGGGGTCACGGGAAGGGCAGTCTCAGCAGCGGGGGCGGAGTCCGCGCTGTCCCCCCCTTGTTCCGCCTCGTTGGGGGTCCGGTCCAGGAATGCTGCATCGTCTGTTCCCATGGAAACAGCAGAGCGAAGGGGGAGAGGGAGGGAACAAACAACACAACAGGGGACGTCAAGTCACTTGCTGACAAGGTGGACCACAAAACAATCTGCTTCTGCTAACTGAGCTACAGCTGGGCCAAGAATGTGGTTGGAGGCCCATTCCTGTCCCTGTGTCTCTAAACTACACAATGCCCTGAACAATGCATGCTTGTTCTGAGGGTGCAGAACAGGTGCCTGAGGTATGTGATCTGATATCGTTTTGGAGAAGTACTTTAAGCACTGCGGTGCCTGAGTGGCACTCCTGAACAAAGCCGTGACTGTGACAGCCTCCCCGCCAGAGGAACCGAACAAGGAAGCCACTTTGTGAATGCTGGGGGAAAATGGGTCACGGAGGCAGCGGGAAAAGACAAGATGGCTGACGAAACAATTCACTTTACAGGCGGTAACAGACCCAGGAGTAAGGCGGGGGGGTGTGAACACACATGAGAGCGATGGGAGCCAAAACCTCTGGGGGGGGGGGGGGGGGGGGGGGGAAAAAAAATACCAAAATTAAAAATAAGAAAATCATCAGCAGCAGCAAAAGCATCCACCGTATTATTAAATTAATTTTATGAAACAACACAAATGAACAAACAAATCACAATAGGATGAAAAAAAAATGAGGTCACAAAAAGAAAGAACATCCGAGGAACAAGGGATAAAAGTAATGGCAAGCAGATGAGGACGAAAGAAGAAAAAAAAAAAGATAAAATGGGAAAGACGGAGCGCAGGAGAGGAGACTTGGAAGGCAGGAAAACTATGTTTATTATTCTTTGGAAGGGAAAAATCACTGCAGAACGTTCTGGAAGGGATTTGGCCCCAAGTGGCAGATCTGTTTGCAATATCTTTGTTTAACTTTGACCAGCCTGATCATAGCACTAATTAAGCCAGTAAAATCTCTTTTCACAAAACCTGTTTAACAAAATCTCCATAAGAGGGAAAAAGAAACTTGGTATTTCTGATTGCTGTATCTTAGCAGTACCTTCATACAAGCTCAGCTGCGACTGATACAGGATACAGTGGCACTATTATGTGCATACTTAAATTACATTCATTTATACATTTTTTAATTAAAACATTTTTATTTGTAAATTTAAGTATGGCATATTTGTATCCATATATTAAATATTCAAATAAATAGAATGGCAATAATATTAAAATAAAAATAATTTGTACATTTTATTATATTTTGCAAAAGTCTATACTACGCAAGAATAGCCCCGCCTTCCATTCTGTTCGCTGGCTTCTTCAGGACGGGGGGGAGGAGTTTGCAATGAGAGGGCGGTGCTGGGGTGGGAGGTGGAGTCAGGTTTGGGAGACAGCAGGAGTCAGAGCGGAGTGGTATGGTCGAGTTTGGGGGTGTGGGGCCTGGGTCAGCGATGAAGCGGGCGTGTTTTTGGAGGGGCTGGGGTTGGATTTGGGAGGGGGCGGGGCCCTGGTGCGGTGGGGACAGAGTGGACCTGCCTGGTCGGCCTGGGTCGCGGCTGCTCGGCGGTCTAAACCCAGCGTCCGCCGCGACTGTCGGCCTCGGACAGACTAAACCCCCTCCGTCTTCCTTTCCTGCCAGACCTGACTAGAGGAGAACAGAGGGACAGACCACAGGGCAAGGCTGAACAATGGAACACAGAGAGGAGGTGGGGGCACAGAGGGTGAAGAACAGCGCTCCATATTCATAGACCATCTCAGAGCAGGTTTCCCCTATTTCTGAGATGCTTTACAAATACAGGCCTGGGGTTACTGAGACAAGAAGGAAACGGACCGTGGCTGTATGCTCACCTTTCAGAGCCAAGCTGAAGCTAAGCAACCATTCACACAGCTGGATAAGAAAGCAAGAGATTCTTCAGACCTGGGGGAGTCATTTCACCAAGCAAGATAAAAGGATATCTGGGATAGGGTGAAACTTTAGTCAGCCAACCCTGTTCCTGGAGAGCCAGAGAGCTTTTCAGTTTTACAATTATTCCAACTGCGTAAGGGTTTTTCCTTTGTCCAAAACATCGAAACATTTGGCACTCCACAGACCAGGGTTATGCTCAGGGGGAGGGGGGGTCAATTCAAGAAATTAATAAAATTGAACTGATTCATTGAAAAATATTCAATGAGGGTTTTTGAATACATGAATTTCAATCATTTTTGTGAATCGACTAAATTAAAATGGAACTGACCCATACTGTGGAACTTTCCCCAGCTCTGGTCGAGACCGTAAGGTGAACTTCTTCAAACATACATTTCTATGCCCTCATGTTCCAATTCAAGTTTTGCTGCAATTTGTGGTCCAAGTGGACCTTGCTTTAATAACCCTGCAGGCGGTGTTTTCTCTGGAATCGAACTTGGAGTGGGCTCTGCTGGGAAATATTTTAATTGAATTATTATTATTATTATTATTTCTAAGAAGGCATCCGATTGCTCAAATGTGTTCTCAACACCACACCCGAAATCCAGTGCTAAGTCATGGGCGGCCTTGTCTGAGTCATGCAACATCAGTCTTTCCATACTGTCCAAACGAGCAGAGGAGGAGCTGGTGCCTGATGAGCTTCAGAGCGCAGTCAGCATTGGCCTGGCCAGTATTCCTTAACACATCATGGGGGGGGGGAACCAACCCTGGAACAGTGACTTAACAGGATGAGCCACCCAGTATCCCCCTCACAAACTCAAATCTTTAAGCCCCACACAACCACACCTTCCAGAAAAGCCCTCGATGGAACAAACATAGAAAAGTTTTTTTTTTTTCTTTCTAAGTTTTTTTCTTTCTTTCCATTCAAAGTGAAAAAAAGGGGGAAGAACAGACAGATGAGGTTAATCAGGATTCGCACAGTCATGTACAGAACCATCTGAACCCCCGCAACACTTCTTCATGTGAGGGGGGGGGGAAGCACCAGAGAGCAGCGGTTCAGGAGCTTCCGTGTGTGTGCGTTCCTTTAAATCACACCTGACTGAATCCACTCCAAACCAAAAGGGCCCTTAACCTCCTTGGAGATCTGTCCCAGTCTGAGAAGGTATTTATATCCACCATATTAAGGGCAATTTCTCATTGGTTCCTTTTTTAAATCCGTCCAGACGCCGGATATGTGGAATAACCAGTAGCGACAGGAGCCGGTCGAGGCCAGAACGTTATCCGTTTGTTCAATAGGCTTTTGAAAAGCCCCCAGGGGGCAGGCTTGGTGAACTGGCCTTTCGCTACAAATACCACACACAGTGCTCCATCACCACATGAAACAAATAACCAAACACCGAAAACGTCCATATCTATCTCTATATCTCCTGGCATAAATCCTCTCTATATCGGTCTCTATCATTTATGCAAATTTGGCTAGGTCTCATGCAAAACAGATTCTATATCGCAATGGGACTGTCTGGTTAAATAAAGTGTAAAATAAATGAGTGTCTCAGGTGTGGGTAGGGAGCGACAGACTCATCCACCCATAATGCCATCCCAACGAATAATGGTATGCTACAGACTTTTTAAAAGTCTCAACCAACGCAGTGCGGGGAAGATCGAGCGTTCGTTCGTTTGCCAGATCTCAAACCGCCCATTTCTATTATTTCTGCATTTACCTACCATTTGAATAAATTGACGGACAGGTACAGAGCACTTTAGCAATTGCAGAGATGAATTCTGCACTGACAGAGATCAGAGAGTGCAGTCGTGAGTACGTTGAGGGAATTTAAATTTATTTATTTATTTATTTATTTATTTAAACTGCACTACCAGAAGAACAGAATTTACACCGATAAGCAGCAACATTCAGCCACATTCCCAGGGATCTGCAGGAGCGATTTTAGATTTTAATGACGTGAAATATTTTAAATATGTAGCTGACCCAGGTCATATATATATATATATATATCAATCACAGAATGTGACAGAAATGGCAGATCTGTCAGCAGTAGCTTGGCTTTTGTAGCAGGGGCTGGTATATGGGCCTAAAGGGGGTTCTTGGTGTTTCCCCAAAGCAAGGCTAGCCATGCTCTGATTCTCAGTAGAGCCGGGGACGGATGTGGGAGTGTGTGACCTCACCCGAGGGGGTGGGGACCGGGGGGGGGCGGGTCAGGTGTTGACTGTAATTACTCATCACGCCCAGCTGTTACTATACACAGAATCCGGAGGGCGCTTCGCGAGAAAGTGATCACTCAGAGTAACGTGGAAGTCACAACGCACCGCTCACGCAGACAGGGCCTGCTGCAACAGACACTTACAGACTCCCTGAACACTTCACCACATTCACCCTTTTACTGCACCTTCATCCAAGAGACATGCCAGAGCACACCTCACACTTCGGCAATCAAGCTTTTATATTATACAAGGAAAAATGACTTTAAATTATCCCCATTTATATAGTTCCATTTTACTCATCTCAGGCACATGTTTATCATAATATTATCATTGGCATTTGTTATTTGTCTTAAAGGTCTATCTTGTGTTCCAAATTAGTACTACAAACACTGAAACAGTGTACCAGGCACTTGTCTAAACATGTCACTGTAAATTGTACATATATAATGTTAACAACATAAACTGTAATGTCCCCATAAAACAAATGCACAAAAGAAAACTGGATGCAGCAGGAACCTGAATCTTTACGGGATTACTTTCCCACGCTAAACGCTGCAGTAGAACTGGAAGAGCAGTTGGCTTCTTGGACACAAATGCATCGCATTCTTTCATAAAATGCACAGGACTGCACACATGACAGCAGGACCGGCGGTGGTCGTGAGGCGGGGCAGGTACTGCATACCACAGCAACGTGGCCTGAAGGGCAGGGCGACTGACATGCACTACGCACCGAACACACGCACACACAAACATACACACACACAACACACGCACAAACATACACACAGGTGCACATACACACACACAACACACGCACAAACATACACACAGGTGCACATACACACACACACACCAAACACATGCATGCACAAACATACACACAGGTGCACATACAAACACACACACCAAACACATGCACGCACACACACACACACGCACGCACGCACAAACATACACACAGGTGCACATACACACACACAACACAAAGCACACGCACGCACAAACATACACACAGGTGCACATACACACACACACACACACACACACACACACACACACACACACACACAAAGCACATGCATGCACAAACATACACACAGGTGCACATACACACACACACACAACACAAAGCACACCCACGCACAAACATACACACAGGTGCACATACACACACACACAAACATACACACAGGTGCACATACACAGACACGCACCAAACACATGCACGCACAAACATACACACAGGTGCACATACACACACACGCACCAAACACATGCACGACAAACATACACACACACACGCACGCACGCACAAACATACACACAGGTGCACATACACACACACAACACAAACACACGCACGCACAAACATACACACAGGTGCACATACACACACACAAAGCACATGCATCACAAACATACACACAGGTGCACATACACACACACACACACAAAGCACACACACGCACAAACATACACACAGGTGCACATACACACCAAACACACGCACGCACAAACATACACACAAGTGCACATACACACACACACAAACATACACACAGGTGCACATACACACACAAAGCACACACACGCACAAACATACACACAGGTGCACACACGCACGCACAGACATACACACAGGTGCACATACACACACACACACACCAAACACACGCACGCACAGACATACACACAGGTGCACATACACACACACACCAAAGCACATGCACGCACAGACATACACACAGGTGCACATACGCACACACGCACCAAACACACGCACACACAAACATACACACAGGTGCACATACACACACACACGCGTGTGAACACACACGTCCCCACAAACATACACAGACAAACATAAACAGGCAGACATGCACAGACACAAACATGGCATGCACATACACATGCACTCATCACGTGCACAGGAACACAAACACACGTGCACACACATATACCAAACGCCCAGACACTTGCTCGCAAAGACACAATAGGGATAGTCATCATACAAGGAACACAGCAATAAGCATGAAAGGCTGAGGATTGAGTCTTCTGACAGAAAACTGTTTCAGTCCAAAACAATTAAAAAATAATAAAATAAAAATATAGCTGTGGTGTGGGGCGGTGTGTTTGAGATGGTAGCTGAGGGGCGGGGTGTTTGGGAAGGTAGCTGAGGGGTGCTGGGCAGAGTGTTTGGGATGGTAGCTGAGAGGCACGGTGTTTGGGATGGTAGCTGAGGGGCAGGGTGTTTGGGATGGTAGCTGAGGGGCGGTGTGGTTTGGGATGGTAGCTGGTGGGCAGGGTGTTTGGGATGGTAGCTGAGGGGCAGGGTGTTTGGGATGGTAGCTGAGAGGCACGGTGTTTGGGATGGTAGCTGAGGGGCACGGTGTTTGGGATGGTAGCTGAGGGGCGGTGTGTTTTGGGATGGTAGCTGAGGGGCAGGGTGTTTGGGATGGTAGCTGAGGGGCACGGTGTTTGGGATGGTAGCTGAGGGGCACGGTGTTTGGGATGGTAGCTGAGGGGCAGGGTGTTTGGGATGGTAGCTGAGAGGCACGGTGTTTGGGATGGTAGCTGAGGGGTGCTGGGCGGGGTGTTTGGGATGGTAGCTGAGGGGCAGGGTGTTTGGGATGGTACCTGAGGGGTGCTGGGCGGGGTGTTTTGGATGGTAGCTGAGGGGCGGTGTGTTTTGGATGGTACCTGAGGGGTGCTGGGTGGGGTGTTTTGGATGGTAGCTGAGGGGCGGTGTGTTTTGGATGGTACCTGAGGGGTGCTGGGTGGGGTGTTTTGGATGGTAGCTGAGGGCGGTGTGTGTTTTGGATGGTACCTGAGGGGTGCTGGGCGGGTGTTTGGGATGGTACCTGAGGGGTGCTGGGCGGGGTGTTTGGGATGGTAGCTGAGGGGTGCTGGGCGGGTGTTTGGGATGGTACCTGAGGGGTGCTGGGCGGGGTGTTTGGGATGGTACCTGAGGGGTGCTGGGCGGGGTGTTTGGGATGGTAGCTGAGGGGCGGTGTGTTTTGGATGGTACCTGAGGGGCTCTGGGCGGAGGCGGTGCTGGGAGTGACCGAGTCGCAGCGGCCCGTGCTCCCGCTCCCACTGGCGCTGCCGCTGGAGGGCGGGGATGGCGAGGACAGGGGGGAGGGGCTGTGCTGGCTCACACACTGCGCCACCGCGAACCCTGGAAAGCACAGGCAGAACCACACCGCGTGTTCACAACCTCCCAGCAACCGTCCAGCAACCGCCCAGATACCATCCAACCACTCAGACACCTCCCTGCAATCACTCAGTACCCATCCTGCAACTACCCAGCAACCCCCCAGCAACCACACAGCAACCACCCAGATACCTCCCTGCAATCACTCAATACCCATCCTGCAACTACCCAGCAACCCCCCAGCAACCACACAGCAACCACTCAGACACCTCCCTGCAATCACTCAGTACCCATCCTGCAACTACCCAGCAACCCCCCAGCAACCACACAGCAACCACCCAGACACCTCCCTGCAATCACTCGATACCCATCCTGCAACTACCCAGCAACCCCCCAGCAACCACACAGCAACCACCCAGATACCTCCCAGCAACCACACAGCAACCATGCAGCAGTTGAGTTGGAGAGTTGAGTATTTCTAAGCCATGTAAACTGGGTGATGATTATATGGTCAGGGAAAGAATGGCTATGCATATCAAAGGCCCAGCATGCCTCAACACTGAGGCTGCCATTGTACCAGCAGCAGCCAAAACAAACCCCGTGCACGCCCCCCTGTTTCAGTCACAGTGAAACATGACGACAAGAACCACGAGTTTCCCCTTAATGGTTTGGCAGGTGTCCAAGGCATTTCTTAGAACCAGAATGGCGTCGTCTGAAAACTTGCTGCTGTAGAAAATTCCAGAAAAACAACCTGAAAGTTTCCAATTAGTCAGCTAGTTCCCCTTTCAGAAATACTCTCTGATATAGCAAAACCAGGTCCAAAAACCGCAGGTCACCACCAAAATGGGCGTAGAACCTGACCGCTCTGACAGAACAGCTGGTGCCACAGGTACTGAAAAGACGAGCACAGCCACTGGCTGGTTTGCCCAGGCGATCCTCTTGGGCTGCCATAGCTCCCAAACTGGACCCACAGGCTGTATGTTCATTAGGGATTTGTTGAGGGATTAGTGCTAGTTGGGTGCGGCACCTCTGGGTTTGCCTCTTAGGGCAGTTGGAAATGACAGATAGAAGCAGCTGTTTATTTCCAATGCTCAGTAACATACTTAAACCTAAGGGGGGGTGGGGGGTTAAGTCGTTATAAGGCCATCTGTTTCTGATCAGCCATGTACCTTCTTTTTTCTCTTAATTTTCCCAGGCCAAGAAGCAAAGTTTAGATGTTTCTGGGACATGTTATTCAAGCACTACTCCTGGAATCAAGGTTCCTAGACCCTGGAGAGCTGCAGGGAGTGCTGGTTTTTGTTGTCACACCACACGTAATAAATCAAACCAGTCAATTCCTTATCCCACATTATCCCAATGACAACCTTCTCCACAGCCCAACAGAATTGCAGCATTAAAAAAAAACAAACAATCAATCATCAAATGACCTAGAGCAGGGGTGGCCAACCCCGGTCCTGGGGAGCCGCAGGGTCTGCTGGTTTTTGTTTTCACCATAAATACAACAACCACTTAGACAAAGGAAACAGGTGTGGTGAGTTAACTGTGTAATCAACTGCTTTAACTGATCAATTAAGTGCTGAGTAAAAACAAAAACCAGCAGACCCTGCAGCTCTCCAGGACCTGGGTTGGCCACCCCTGACCTAGAGTATTTTGGGACCAATTTGCCAAAAACCTCAACAGACATTTTTATTTTTCTTTATTTCTATTTTGCTCACAAGGTTGAGATATTTCTATCTTAAATCTGCACGTTGCCATTTAAGACCACTTCTCGTGTCTGAAGAAATTAGCTTGTCCTGTCCTGACCTGCCCCCTCATTCCCCCTGTGAGGCATATTCCAGAGAACCAATTGTTAACACATCCTACCAGTGTGTACACAGCTAAAGTCAAACAAAGGCCTACACCCTCCATTAAATTAAACATCTATTAAGAGAAAATATGTGCAGTTTCTTCTGGCGAAAAACGATCTTGTGTTTGACTGATGCGGTTAATGGCTTTAAAAAAGAAAAGAAAAAAAGGATTGTAACAATTGCTGCCCCTGCAAGGTTCTCAAACTGGGTTTCAACTCGAGGCTGAGGTTAGTGCCTAGAAGCACGCCCCCCCACCATTTCTGTCCCAATGCCAGAAGTCCATAACCCTGATCTCGGAGAGCTGCAGCGTGTGCTTGTTTTTGTTATTGGCACACTTACTTTGTGCAATCAACTGTTTTAGTGGATCAGTAACAGACACTCGGCTCTGAACTGGCTGCTACTTTTAAGCTGAAGAGAAAAGCCAGCAGACTGTGGCTCTCCAGGACCAGGGCTACAGATCCCTGCTCTTAGGATTAAACTGTAAATAAACAAACTGAATATAGAATAACTTCATTTTTTTTTTTTCTCAGGGGGAACTTCAAGAATGTCAATGTAGATGAGCGATAACAATTAATGACAGCAGAATATTCACTGTTCAGCTGTAATTTCATAACTTCAGTTTTATGAAACTTGAAAAAGAAGCAGGATGAAAGAAGATAATCTGATCAAAACTAATTTTGCTAGCTAGAGTGACATCTGGTCTAGATCATTGCCCATTGTAATCTTGAGGAAAAAAAAATTGACCACAGAATAACGTTTATGGAACACAGTGCATTTTTCCTCAACCTTTGTTTCCCTTTTAGTGTACATGAACATAATTTTGGTACACTGATAGCAATTTATTTTACAAAAAATCACGTATCTCAATGGACGTCAGACACGTTGAATGTAGGTTTAATTTTGTGAGTCACAGAAAATTATTCACTCATTGATCACTCAAAGGTTAATTTGTCAAATGCTACGTACTAATGACAGTCAAGGAAGGCAATTTGCTTAAATGTCTTTAAGCTTCATCTTACAAAAAAAGTTTCAGAATTCTTTTTTGATTTGCTGCCATGAGCCAAGTACTCGTTAACAGCATACCAGAAGACAGTTTCTGATCACTTGTGGCGATACTATAGACTGAGATGTAAAAAACTGGCATCAGCCAGCTATCACACCGTATGTAAAATCATGAAATGTTTTAGCCTCCTCTTAGCGAATCATGTTGAGTGCAGATCTTTTATCAATGAAGTGACTAGCAACCAAAAATAAGAGAACTGCCAGTGTCCTTCTGGAACCACATCAGATCTGAAACATAACTTTCCACAGGTGACAAGCATTGTCTCGATTGTTTAAAAATGCTTACATAGGTTTAATGACACAAAAATGAGAAAAGCAGAGATCTTCCGAACAGAAATAGCTTTTGAATATCAATACATTTTATATTTAAATATTTTGTGCCCCTTTCATTTAATACACAGTTTTCTTCATAACAATGAATACGGGTCATCTTTAGGATTACCTAACCAATTCTGCACACTATGATCCCTCAGACCCTAGTGGCCCCTAACAACCGCCTATCGACACCTTAGCAACTAACAAAAACTCGAGCAACCACTTGTAATCACCTAGTAACCCTAGCAACAACAGAGTAATCACTAAAGTGACCACCAAGTAAAATTCTAGCAACTGCCTGTAATTACGTAGCCACATTCTTATATTCACCTACGGGCACCCTAACAGCCATCTTGTGATACCCAAGCAACAAACTCATATACCCTAGCAAACAATTAGCGACACCCTAGGAACCAGTTAGTAATGCCCTAGTAACCACCTGGTGACACCCTAGCAAGCACTTGTAATCACTATAGTAACGACCTGGTGACACCCTAGCAATCACACCCATCTGTAATTACCTAGCAGCACCCTAGCAATCTTCTAGCGACACCCTAGCAACCATCTAGTGTAGATTAAGCAGCCACCCAGTAGTCGCCATTAATCACATATTAACCACCTGGTAACATCCTAGATACCGGAAATCCTCAACTAAAATCTTTCCTCCATGGTTTCCAGGCATTAACCTTGCTTGCATGTTATCCATTCTGGAAGTGGAATGAATGAGATGGGTGCAATGTAAGATAGAACCTGATCGGTGTGATGACATCATATGGTAACAGTGTGTGCACTTCTAAGCAGAGCGCAAAGGGATAAAATACCCAAATACAGACAAAACAAGGCACTTCAGAGCTCACAGTTTGTAAATACTATCGGTTCATCTGGAGGTTGTATGATTTGGAAGCCGTGAAAGGGACACCAAGTGTGAATGTGTTTCTGAATTTAGGTTATGAGTGAATTCATATTGTTGTATATTCCCCAAATATGGTAAGAGAGAAAGACTGTGTGTGTGTTTGTGTACATGTGCAGGGATTGTATTCGTTTTTATTGTAATTGTTATTATTCTAAGGATCTCCACTGAAATGCATTGAAATCTCACACACTTAACAGATTGTGTGAGTGTGTGTGTGCGCACACATTAGAGTGGTCACAGTAAGAAAAAGTAATAATATAAACACACACACACACACACAATAAGACAGAAATATCGGTGGGGGAAATTGCATTAAAGGAACAATGAGCTAAAGGAATAATGAGTGCACATTAGCAGTGATTAGTAATTGTAGATTATGAGCGTGTTTGTGCATGTGCGATTGCAGGCATGCGTGCGAGCCCAGGTATTGTGTGTGTTCTTGGGGGGGGGGGGGGGGGTGGGGGGGGGTGTGGTGTGGTTGTGTTTTACAAGGACTTGGTCATTGAGAGTTCTTTTTAAAAAATTTGCTTTTGTTTGCAAGAACCACAGGCAGCTTCGTCAACAGTTCCAAAAGTGCTTCAAAGAGAACTCCCAGCTGTCATTTGGATATATGGTCAGGCAGTGAGGAGAGTGGCAGTGTGCCACATTGGCTTACATCCAAAGTCAAGGCCTTCAGGTACTGTATTAGTGGCATCAAGAAATATGCAGCTGTACAAATCTATAGATGTGTTTCTTGTGCGTGTGTCTGTGTGTATGCGTCTGTGTGCAATTACTTTCATTGTACTACATTTCATATATGATGACTGACAAGGACGACACTGCTACAACAAACTTCTGAGCAGACGCAATAAGAGTGCATTTCTCAGAAGATCAGAACAGGAGAATGAAGATGACCATCCTACCAAGGTTGCCAACTGATGTGCTTATTTTAAAGCTAGTATAAAGAAGTCAAACGGATCCCGTTTTTCACAATTGCAGGGATACTGAATAAAATACAAATAAGCTATACAAGAGTAAAGAGAAGCCACTATGGCCATATATATATATATATGTGTCTGCCAAAAAAAGAAAAAGTGAAAATGAATCTATGTTTCTTGGAATCTCTCTCAATGAAAGTCCCAAACACTGGAGCCAGCAGGCAATCTGAAGCACAATCTGCAGACGCGCGTCAGGCAGACGCACAAGCGAAAGAAAGGTGGCGTGTGTGACACGCCTCACCGCCAGAGCAAAACGCGCACGCCTCGAATTCTCCCTCCCATACGCCCGTACGCCGTCCCGCCCGTCTGCCCCGGCATTCCCCCGACCTCCCCCCCCGAAGCGGCGGCCGGACGTCCCGCTCCGACGGCTCTGGGATTTCCCTCTCGCCTGGGGCGTGCGGTGTACGGACACAAAAGGGCGCTCGTTTCCCGTCAAACCGCACCGCTGGCCTCGTCCTGGGCCACGCCTCTGCGGCTCACGCCTTAGGCGCTATCCCATAATTTGGCCTTCCTGATTTAAAGGTACGCCGGCAGTGCCCGACAGGGAACGGACACAGTTGTGAACCTGCCGACACCTCCGCGGCCCAGCGGCGGCAGGCCTTACCTGCCCACGGGATTCACCTGGCACTCCGCCCCTGCGGTGCTACCAGAGCCTCCATGCCCCGGTTCACCTGTGTGACGCTGTTACCAAAGTAAGGATGTTACCTGTGACGCTGTTACCCGTGCGAACGCGTTACCTGTGCAAAGGCATAATCTGCACAAAGACGTTACCTGTGCAAAGGCATCACCTCTGTGAGGCCATTACTTGTGCGAAGGCATTACCTGTGCGAAGGCATTACCTGTGCGAAGGCATTACCTGTGCGAAGGCATTACCTGTGCGAAGGCATTACCTGGCACTTTGTCGACGGAGGCGAAGACGGAGCGCTGGACGCTGGGGTCAGTGAGCCCGCGGCGGGCCTGGTCGTAGAAGCGGAAGGGCAGCTGCTGGGAGCAGGAGGCTGCACCCCCTCCGAAACCCAGAACATCCGAGGAGGGCTGGACGGGCAGGTCCAGGAGCGCTGGGGAGGGGGGGGGGGGAGAGAGGAGAGGGAGTAAAAATCATTTTCCCTGCTGTGCTCACATCCGAGTCGCACCCGCATTCCAGGCTCCAGCGGCGTCTGCTTCTCTTCTGCTCCGGCAGAGAACTCTATTCCTGAAAGGCCACGTCGGCTTCTGAATTTCATGGCACCTCTGGATCTTAATTATACCCATAAATCAATTAAGCAACATTATTTTCACTGCATTTATTGATGAGCTCATTGATGATTGCCGATAACTGGAAAAATGGTTTAATGTGGTCTACTCTGCGAGCTGAATCAGCGCTGGCAAACACAGCCAATTCCCTAATCAGGCCAGGGTGATTGGCAGAACCAGAACGCACACCTGTCTTCCCACGCCCTGCCGAAAAGACACATTGGGATTGTCGGAGACTGCCAAATTTGCATGTCACAAATGGAACATTTACCCAGGGGTCTAAAAATAGTTCAACTGTTCTACGCAGAACAAATACAGGAGCTCTTAAGTCCACAAGCACACGGACGCACACGCACACACGCATACACAAGCACACACACAAACACGCATACACAAGCGCACACACACACGCATACACAAGCACACGCACACACAAGCACACACACGCATACACAAGCACACGGACGCACACACACACGCATACACAAGCACACACCCACACATACACCAACGTACACACACCAAGCCACAGCACACACACCACACAACACACACACCAACATGCAACACAGCACACACACACACACAGCAACACAAGCAACACAAGCACACACACACACATGCATACACAAGCACACACACACGCATACACAAGCACACACACACACATACACAAGCACATGGAGGCACACGCACACATGCATACACAAGCACACACACACAGCATACGCACACAGCATACACACACACACACAGACACACACACACACATACCAAGCACACACCACACACCATGTACACAAGCCACACACACCATACACAAGCACACACAGCATACACAAGCACACCACTGCAACACAGCCACACAACCATACACAAGCCCACACACACACACATACACACACACTAAGGCCATCGCCCTTTCACAGCTATACTACATTTCCCTGCCAGAGCCATGGAGGTTTTGCGCATGTTTTGGGGGTTAAAATGTGTCAAAGGTCATAACAGCGCATCCAGATTCAGCAGGTTTTTACATTTCATTCAAGCCATTATCATTTTTAAATGACCATAAATATGTTACACTGTATGCAGCAAAGGGAAAGCTTCACAAAAAAGGGGCATGGCAGGTCTTTGACATGCAAAACAAGCTCATTTTGGCTTGGCCACAAACTTATAATAACCAGAGACATGGCCATAAACACCCAGAATGCCAAAAGCATTCCCAAAATGCAGCCAAGTCATTGCAGGAAACAACGGTCAGGGCATTAACTCCCAGTTTTTGGAGGGAGTCCCTTTTCTGTGTTGCGTTTCGGTGCCAGTCAGGCAGTACATTCTGGAGTGTGTCCAAGCCGATTTGTTTATTTATTTTTTGAAAAGTGCAATGCCGTGGGGATTTGCCCAAAAAAAATAAAAATAATCTTTGATCGTAAAACATGAATCAGTCGACAGGGGTGAGTCACACATTTAAAAAAAACATCCCCCTCAAAATCCTGCTCTTTGCAATAGTAGCTTCAGGATTCTCTGTAACTGGCCGGACGGCAAGCAGCAAGTCACATGAGTAACACAGAAGCATCGTGCTGAGATGAAGATGAACTCTGGCTCAGAGGGGAAAGCAGCCAGGGAACGTTCTACTGCATCTCCGTGGCTACAGCACGCGGTGACAGGGCAGAAGGGGGCGGGGCTCCTCACCTGCGATCCTCTGCATCTTCATGCGGCGCGCCTGGATGCGGCCCTTGGCCAGCCGCTGCTTGGCGATGATGCAGCGGATGTGGTCGGCGAAGATGAAGGTGGCCTGCAGGATGGGGAAGGGCTTGGCGTGCGGGTTGGAGGTGGGCTTGTGGATTATGATGCTCAGAGCCCTGCTGTCGTCCTCCACACCGGACACCTGCATGTCCTGGGAAAAACACAAACACGCACAAGCGCGCACACACACGCACACACACACACACACACAGACAGACAGACAGACAGACACAGAGAGAAACACACACAGAGGCGCAGACACTTTTTACTTTGTAGTACGTCAGTGTATTTCAGAACACTGTTGTCTGAGATGCTTTCTTTGCTTTTAGCCCTTGAACTGCATTCATCACACACTGCCGCCTGTCACTGGGACACAGGTGAAGACCACAGCTGGAGCCCTCCGCAAAATCGCCACGGTTACCTGCAGGAGGCCAGCGAACTTGACCACGCCCCAGCCCAGGCGCTTGGTCTCCGGCTCCACCAAGCTCATCTGGTAGATGTCCACCGCCAGGAAGCGCTGGGCCTGGCTGCCATCTTTCGACACCACCATACAGGCGATCAGGTCGCTGTTATCTGCCAATCACAAGTGCGCAAGGTTAACCACCAATTCATTAGCACACACTGTCCGCCAATCAAAAGCACACCCCCGAACACCATTAGCTGCCAATCAGACGTGCGCCCGGGAAATACACACTGTTACTCGCCAAAGAGAAATATACCAAAGAAATGCAGACTTTATTAAAAGTGCATGAAAAGCTGCACACAGATGTTCACAGGATCCCAGAACCACAAACCATTTCAGGGAAGATGCACAGAGGGATCCACCAGACTGGGATGGCTGCCGAACCTGTGGTTTGTTTTTCCACCTTCTTTAACTTACTGCACGCACATCAAGACCAGCTGATATCTATCACACCTGGGTTCTGCCTTATCAACAGTCACCCTCCCTCCCTCCCAACCCCACAGATCAATCCGTGGTTTCACAAAAATCAGACAGACAACTGAACAAAAAACGTTTGAACAAAGTGAACAAAGAGCAAAGTGTTGGCTCTGGAACGGAGATGCTGGGATGCTACCAGTTTGATTCCCTGTGACCCTGAGCTGGCTACGGAGTTGATCTGCGCAAAAAAAAAAAAAACATACAAAAGAAAATCATCAGCCCCAATTTTCCCACATTCCAAAGTTTTCCCACATTTAACCTCGGCGACCCGTGAGACGTTCAGTGGAACGCTGAGCACCAATCCCGCCAAAAATGGCATTTTTATTTGCGTGCAGGGGCACGTCAGGTCCACACAGATACTGGGGCAGAATTTCTTTTATTATTTTATTTAAATTTTTATTTTTTATAGAAAGGATCAGAAAGGCGCACCCCCCACCCCCCCCCCCGGCGCCGACGGATTTTACTTGCTGCGAAATTCCCTGGAAACTTCCTCTCTGGGGAAGCGGCTCTCTTTAAAAAGCCTCACCACATTAAAGGGAAACCACGCCCGGATTCCACGTTACTGCGTCTGACTGAGCCGCCACACTGGGAAGCAGCTGACAGCGCACCTTTGCTGAGGTCGGTATGATGCAATAAGCTCTTTAAATGTTCTATATTATCATGCAACAAATTTGCTTACCATCCTTTTTTTTTTTTTACAGCAAGGAACCGCCATCTAAGCAAGGATTCTCCTGAACCAGCTTAACGCAGCGGGTGTGAGGCTGAACACGCCCGTCCAGACGTTCCCCAGGCCAACCACTCGGCACCAGCCAGGCCAACGAGAAGCAGATCTGGGGTTTTTACAGCATTTGACCCAGATGCCAGTGGCCCGATTGGAAAGGGAGGGACAGGACCGCAGTTATGCCGTCCTCACGGAGGAGAGAGGAGCACAACCACGGCTGACCGTGAGGAATTTGTGGACAGGCCTTCCGCATAAAGCAAGAAATCGACCGACGTCCTGCTCCTGGAAATTTCAAGTTTCATCCTGGGGACATTTCTCCAGGCCTGCTCGGCCTGACGTCAAACTGAACCCAAACTGGGCTCCAACCGGACTGAACGTCTAGGCGAACAAGACTGGCTACGCCCTGAAAAGAGAGCAGCTGCTCAGAGAGCAGTGCCCCCTGGGCTGAATCTGAGGCACTGCAGAGTGGAAGTGGTCAGGGACAGAATCGACCAGACGACGCGAGTGACTCAGCGTTCGTGTTTGGACCACACGCATGGAGCCCCATAATAAACTGTAACTTTTTATTTCCCGCTAACTTCACTTCCTATTGAAACACACTTGACCATGGTCTGCAATGTCTCAGACAGTGGCACCAGTGGTTCTCTCTTTTTGTACGTTTCTGTCACGTCTGCTTAGCTTATACTCTGTGTGTGTGTGTATGCGTGTGTGTTTGTGTGCCTGTGTGTGTGTTTGTGTGCATGTGCTTCAGAGAACTGTGGTGACTCAGAACTGGGGTGAACTTTTTGTAAATTCATTTTGTGGCAAAATGATATTGTTTCTTGGCATAGTTTGAAGGGCATTTACCAGCACCAGATGTTAAAAATGTTCAAGATAAGTCTTGGTGTCAGTGGGTGTCATTTCCTATTTCCTGAAGGAGTGAAAGAACTGTGTGGTGGAGTGTGTGTGTGGGGTGAGTGACTGTATAGGGCTCCTGGCTCTAGCCTCCGTTGCTGCACGCCACAACAGACGACCCCACACTGCACCACAACAGGTTCTTGGTGAAGTGGGGGGGGGGGTGGTCCCCAAACTCGAACGTGGGGGTGCACTGTGGGTATAGCGCTTTAACTGTCAAATACAGCGCTATACGCAGCACGGGCAGGGCTAGTACACCCATAACAAACGGAGTCGGGCGTTAGCCGAGCCAAGGCGCAGCGCAAGCAGGCGGGTCTGCAGTCTCCGGCGGGTAAGGGAGCAGGAACTGGGCTGACCCGACTGCGGTGCGGAGCACGTGCCAACACGACAGTGGGCGAGAGAGGTGAACGCCGCGTCCGCCGCGTCCGCCGACCGACGGCAGAGCAGGGCGTCCGTCTCCCAGGCCGAGCGCCGCTTTCTCCAACGCGCCGCACGGCGCGCACGCCGCCGAGAGCGCGGCCGGGATTCGGGTCACGTTCGGCCGCGCGGTGCGGCTACAGCTCACACGATCGGCTACGGCTAATGACCCGGGGGCGTGGGGGTGGGGGGGGTGGGCGGGGGGGCGGTATGGGGGGGCCGGGGGAATAAACTCTTTATCATTGGGAGATACAGAAAGAAGAAGTTAGCTTTTCGTTGCCTGGCCAACGTCATGGATTTCAGCAGCCGCTCTTTTTTGAAGGCCGGGTGTCTCTGAACGTGCAGCCGCCGGGTGGAAACACGCAGATAAGAGGGCGTGAGCGCACCTCTCAGCTAAAAAAAATTCCCATCATTGACGGACTCACTATCTTGTGCCTATCTTGAGTCCGTGCAGGGTAAACATCGGATGCAGTCGAAACGGTCATTTATCACAGTGTTTTAAATGCCCTTGTCTTTCCTTATCTTATCTTATCAGCCTCCCAGGCCTGCTGTGGCTCCAGACCAAAAAAAATTATACACAAGAATAATTTAATCAGGAAAGTTTTGGCCAGGGGCCAGAAATGCACTGGAGCAGGGAGGCAGTTAAGAAGGAAAGACAATGGCGACTCATAAATTACCACACCGACCATAACCGTGTCAGAACAGGCCAGAGAGGAGCCGTGGAGGCCTGGTACGAGAGCAAGGGAAATTAGGCAGGAAGTGAGGTAGAGCCAATCCCGCCCCCGACCCTCCCGTCCGCCTACCCACCTAGAGAGGGCCGGCCCACCGTTTGCTCTGAACCCGTGGGTCGTGCCAGGAACAGCATCACCGCCCACGGCAACAGCGGGAACCAATCCCGCGAGGAGGAGAATATGACTCACCCCCGAGACAATACAACAAACTCTCCACAGCTCAAAGAGCATGGCCACGGCCACTGACACAAAGCCAGAATACTACGCAGGTTTCTTTAGTCGAGTCACACAAAACCCGATTCCTCATAACCACACCGATTCTGTCACATTTTCATTATTACTTCACATAAAATACAGGCCACATGCTCTGTACAGTACACTTCACGTACAGGTAGCGTCAGAAAACAGAAAGCCTGGGAAAGTGAAAGAAAACTAGCGTATGCAAAGCAGAGGCTAAGCAAATGACACGGACACGAGCGTCTGCAAAACGGCTGGCTGGAACTAAGCCGAGCATTTGTGCAAGACTCATTGACTGTGAAAGAGGCGTTAATGATCCGGGGGGGGGAAGGGGGGTGTTGGGCAGGAGCTTCAGTGTCAAAGACAAGTCAACCTGTTTATGTTTCCTAAGCGACTGTAGCCAAGGCGATGACATGGTAAAAGCGAGAGTTGAGCAGAAAAGGTCGGCGGTGGGCAGGCGCGCGCGCTCCGGGGCGGTGATGCCTGTGCAAACGTGTGGATGAGGTCAAAGCACGGGCAGAAGCGGGGGAGCAGCCTGGGGCTGCCGCGGCCAGAGTCATCAACAATGGCGGCGACCCGAATGACTTTGACGCTCCAATTTCCCCCCTCCCCCCCCACCTACCTGTTATCTATACTGTAGAACTTCTTTTACAGCTGTAACAATTCCCTCACACCTAACTGTGCCTGATATCAAAAAGGCAGAGATTCTCTGCAGTGGTTTCAGTTCATGATACCGAAGGCGGTCATTATTATTCTTGTGTGTGTATATCGTCATGTCGGTCAGTCAGTGCGAGAACATAATCCAGGCCCATCAGTCAGGCTCGAGGAGGGTGTTGGGGGGGGGGCATTTCAAGAGGGGGTGAGGTGTTTCTGGGAGGGAGTAAGAAGGGTGTGGTGTATAGGTGGTGTGACAGAGGGCGTGCAGGGGGTTGATGGGGTGCAGTGAGCGTTATTTAGCGGTGTGGTCAGAGGGGGCGCTGCTGCTCCAGGACTCACTCAGGTCCAGCACGTCGTCGGTCTTGATCAGGTCCTCGGGGCGGGTGAGGGGCAGCTGGGTCTCCGGCTCCTCCTGCAGGTGCAGCGACAGCGAGCGCAGCATGAAGAACACCCGGATCGCCTGCAGGGAGACAGCATTTCAGTTATACACCAACTTTACAGCCATTTCAGTTATACACCAACTTTACAGCCATTTCAGTTATACACCAACTTTACAGCCATTTCAGTTATACACCAACTTTACAGCCATTTCAGTTATACACCAACTTTACAGCCATTTCAGTTATACACCAACTTTCATCACCATTTCAGTTCAGTACACCAACTTTACAGCCATTTCATTTAAGCATTTCAGCTACACCAACTTTACAGCCATTTCAGTTATACACCAACTTTACAGCCATTTCAGTTATACACCAACTTTACAGACATTCAGGTATTCACAATTGATTATTTTCACCAACTTTACATCCATTTCAGTTATACACCAACTTTACAGCCATTTCAGTTATACACCAACTTTACAGCCATTTCAGTTATACACACAAAACTTTCACCATTGCCATTTCAGTTATACACCAACTTTACAGCCATTTCAGTTATACACCAACTTTACAGCCATTTCAGTTATTCACCTGCTACACCAACTTTACAGCCATTTCAGTTATTTACCTGCTACACCAACTTTACACCCATTTCAGTTATACACCAACGTTACAGCCAGTTCAGTTATTCACCTGCTAGACCAACTTTACAGCCATTTCAGTTATACAACAGTGAAATTTTTATTTCATCACTGTTGGTTAACATTACACTTAATGATTATAAATGTGTCTTCTGTGCCTTCCTGGAGATATTGCATTTCCTGAGAACACCACAGACGTTCTCCACTTCTGTGAGTCTGCTAGGTCAGTGTAATGCAGTCCATATGCAGCCCAAACAGAAACTCTAAAAAATCCTTAACAAAAAGGCTTGTGTGTATTAACCCCAATATAGCAATGTTATTTCCGACAGGCACCCAAATATATTACACACATTATTACGAACATATCATCGATTACAAAAAACGCACACCAAACGTAGTGCGTGGCCAGGGATATGTGCATCATAATCGCTTCTCTCGGCTGGGGAGATGCAGAATCCCTACAATCTGATAAAACACTCAAATTTGATGAAAAGGGTTAACCACGCGGTCTTGCAAAATAGCTTCCTCATAGAAGTTCAGTAGAAATTCATGGTTAAATACATGGTAAATAAAGTCTCAATGCTCTGGGAAGCTCCCATCAGACTGAAGCCACAAATAGCCTGAGCCCGTCTGTAGCCGGAAAAATAAAACACTGCTGTCAGGACAGCGGCACTTGAAACTGTCCATGCTGAATCCTGGGGACTGTGAGGCCAGATGGACTTGTTCTCATCCAGAACCTTCCTCCCCGCAAGCTGTAACCCTGCAACAGAGGTTACGCACACCTTTGTGTGTGTGTGTGTGTGCGCCTGTGTGCGTATGTGTGTCTGTGTGTGTGCGTATGTGTGTGTGTGTGTCTGTGTGTGTGCGCCTCACCCTGCGTGTTCTCTCCACGTCTCCACAGGGCAGCCTCTTGACGAAGTCGATGCCGGTCAGCGGGGTGCCAGTAGGGGGCAGTAGGATGGAGGCATCCATCATCAGGTACTCCACGTTTAGAGGCTTACTCTGAGCACACAAGGACATGCACACCCATACAGACACAGACACACAGCCAAGCAAAGTGTGGTCACCATGGTGATCTCACAATCTTGCACCGATATTCCAATTTGACTCCTAAAACTTGTAATTTATCAGCATACACCAGCCCTCTTAGCCTCTCCCATACCAGCAGTAATTCACAATGGTTGAAGGGTTCCCTTAAGAGTTCTGTTGAGCACACAGCTTGGGAAAGGTCGAGTTCACATGCACACAGGTGCACAGGCACACACACGTGCACACACTGGCGTACACACACGTGCACACACACAGGCGCACACACACGTGCACACACTGGCGCACACACACGCACACACAGGCGCTCACACAGAAGGCGTGCACAGTGTGCTTTATACTTAAGTGCTCTTGTATATGAAATGCAGGAAATGAGGCTTTTGCTTGTTTAAATTTGACAAGTCCTTCACTCAACAAGTATGACCTCAAGCCAACATTACATAAACTAGAAAGTATGTACAAGTATGACTTCCGCCAACCAGTAGCCAGTGCTCTGTTGACCTTTGACCGTTTGGATACAAAATGTCATCATTTTATTATTTTATCCTATTAGACATTAGTGTGAAACTTTGTCATAATTAGCGTATGAATTCTTGAGTTATGGACAAAAACGTGTTTTGTGAGGTCACAGTGACCTTAATCAGTTCATCCTGAGTTTAAGTGGACGTTTGGGACAAATTTGAAGAAATTCCCTCAAGGCGTTACTGAGATATTGCATTCATGAGAGTCGGGATGGATGGACGGACGGAAGGACGGATGGACAACCCGAAAACATAATGCCTCTGGAGGCATAAGAAACAAAACCAATAGGGAAAACAGTTTAGTCTCGTGAGCGAATTCCTGTGTGTGTCTAGATGTATGTGACTACTCCTGTGCGCATGTTAGCCAGTGTGCATGCGCCTGCGTGTGCGCATGTTAGCCAGTGTGCATGCGCCTGCGTGTACGCATGCCTGCGCGTGCATGCGCCTGCATGCGCCTGCGTGGCTCAAATTTACCGTCATGCTCCTGTACTCGTCTTCAAACATGTCAAGGAAAATCTCTTCTCCCTGCGTGAAGATAGAGACTCATGATCAGAAAGAGAGGAGAAGAGAGGGGGAGAAATAGATGGGGAAAGAAAGAAAAAAGAGGGGAGAAGGAGAGAGAGCAGAAGCCTAGAGCAAAGCTGCCCAATCCTGTTCCTAGAAATCTACCGTCCTGCAGGTTTTCACTCCAACCCAAACACAGCACACCTCATTCAACAACCAGAGATCTTGTTGAGCTACAAATTAGTAGAATCAGATGACTCATATTATGGTTGAAGTGAAAACCTACAGGACGGTAGATTTCCAGGAACAGGGTTGGGCAGCCCTGGCCTAGAGGCTTCATTTTGCATGTGTGCCAACCCCTCGCTGACTCCAGGAACATGGAAACAGGCCAAATTCGGCTCTGCCAGCACAAACTATTAAGCCTACACAGCTGGGCATCTCTCAGGGAAGAGAAGAGGGGGGAATCTCTGTGTGCTTTAGCTGAATAAGACTGAAAACACAGGTGCAAGCGTTGCTCATGGACCATTAGCTGCTGAGAATTTTAAGCAACACATACGCTAACTTATACAGTTAAAAGCATGTCTGAAGAGCGCTTACACTTAAATTATCCTTAAGTTTCAAACTTAAAAATTTTTAAAACTCAATTTTAAAAACCGGGATTTGCTACACTTGAGGACTTTCAAGGTTTCTCAGGGAGCGTGGGAACCTGGACAAGGAGCAGCCAAACTGTGAACAAACCAGCCAAACCGAGTCCAAATGCACCAAAACCAAACCACAGCCTGGGACAGCCTGTGCTCACTCTCTTTCAACAAACAATAACTGCAGAAGAGCAAAGGACTGATCCAACTCCTTCAGTTCAGGAAAGTACTATCCAAACATTTGTTTGGGGAGAGAAAAAAATACAAATTAAAAATAACAAAGACTAAACTGTTCAATTCAAATTTCAATTCAATTTTATTTGTACAGCGCTTTTTATAGAGAACTGTCACAAAGACACTTTACTGAGTAGCAAGACAAGGGCAAAAAGAGCAAACGCCAGGCCTGAACCCCCAAAACTGTGGCTTTTCAGAATCAGGATTAGGTGCCACAGGTGGGTCTCATGCAGACTCAGTTTAAAAGTAGATAACAGGCACTTCAGCTAAGGAAAGACTGAAAAAATGTGTCATGGCCTTACCAGAAGAGTCACGGCAGCTTTTGGCATTCAAACAGAAACACCACCAAAAAAACCCCCCACAACCCAATCATGCCATGACCTGCCAAAACGCGAGCTGGAATTACCGAGCTCCTCGCAGCGCTGGCGCGACCGCAATCGTGTTCTGGAGATGTCACGTGGGCCAGACTCCGCCAAAGGGAGGCGCCGGCAAACTAGAAGTACGGTTGAGCGGGAAAAAGAGAGGGTTCACTTGCCTTGTAAAAGCGGCGCAGGAGGTGCAGGCTCTCTTCTCTGGCACCCTAACACGGAGGAGAAACGGGTGCAGGTAACGCCACCGGGAGAAAAATAGAAAAATTAAAAAAAAGACCTGGTTTTTTTTTTCCCCCTGCTAGCTTTGAGGTTATCCACACCACCCTTACAGCGATGCGAATGAAAAAGTATGCCTGCTTTTCGAATGTCGGCTTTTTTTCTTCGTTGAATAGATAATGACCGGTAAACTCTGTTGTGTTATCGGTCACATGAGGTCATATTCATTTACTATTGGCACTTGGAGTGGACTAGATGAAGGTCAGTTATGTCCAAATATATGAAAGCACAGAATTGAAAGAGGGTGTGCTTCATTTTTACATCAACGTATTTGTGCGTAAATTTACAGCTGGTTAATTACCATTTAAGTGGACACTGTTCGTAATTCTAATTCAAACCGCTAAATAAAGCCTCCCCCATTGAAAGTTAATTTCATTAGTCAGATATCAGTCTCTTGTTCCTTCACATAGCCTTTGGTTAATTCTTGTTTCTAAGTTTTGAACCAAAAAAAAAATGCCAGGAGAAATTTCTAAAAAAGGCAATAAAACGTTGCAATTCTCCAAAGAAGTGCCGTTCCTCGGAAGTCACAAGACTGGTTGCTAATTTGACCCTAGACAATAATGTTAAAAAAGTGATGATAAAAGGAAATCAAATTAAAGATGAATTTCAAATGTATATATACAGAACTAAAGACTGGGCCATTTTTGAAAAGAAACCAAGCATTTCAAAATGATGCCTTTAAAAGGTTATAAAATATAAAACATGAAACAGAGGAATGTTTCCATAATAGTTTCCATAATAAATATTGGGCTGGCTATATTTGCCTTGTATCCAGCCTGGTCTATGGCTGTGTGCCTAACAGAGATAAATGTGCAGACTGAAAGACAGGACAGCCTGTCCCACTTTAACCAATACGTCACCGACATATTACATTCCAAACCATAGGCTTTAACAAGAAATATCTATCAGATATACATTTCAGCCCTCATTAAATCACCCATCATAGTCTACTTGATGGTTATTCCAGTTAAAAGTCATTCAAAGTAACTTTAAAACTGTTATTTACAGTTACACTAAAATTATCTTGACGTTGGCAAAAAGTCATTTATTTTACAGTTTTTTAAAATGGTTTAAAACTATCGTGGTTATAGGCACCAAAACGTCATTTGGTCATTTAAAATTATTTGAAATGGTTAAATGTTATTTAAAAAGTTATTACTAGTTTTAACCTAAAATGTGAAGGCATTATTTAAAGAGGAAAGGCTACCTCCAGGCAGGCCAGGTGGACATCTTTGATGATGCAGCCGCTGGGGGAGAGGACCGACTGCTTCAGGAGGAGGCAGCTGAGCTCTAAAGTAGCCAAGCGCACCTTCCCATCTGTACAGAACAAACAAAGAGAGAACTACTGATCCCAGAACAGCGCTCAGCAAGCAGACCACACTGTAAAATAAAACTACGAATCCCAGAACAGTGCTGAGCACAGAGACCACAGTGTAAATTAGAACTACTGATCCCAGAACAGTGCTCAGCAAGCAGACCACACTGTGAAATAGAACTGCTGATCCCAGAACAGTGCTGAGCAGAGAGCACAGCGCAAAATAAAACTACTGATCCTAGAACAGTGCTGAGCAGAGAGACCACAGTGTAAAATACACACGTGCATGCTTAAAGCATCCTTTTCAAAAAGAAAATGAGGAGGGTGCTAGGCAGTGTTGGGGGATTGGGGGGTGGAGGTGTTGGGGGTTAGGGTAATGAGGAATGAGGAAAGGGCGGGTGTTGGGTGTTGGGTGAACACATAAGCACAGGGTTAATGGTGTAGAGAGTTATGGGAATCTCTCCGGGGCATACCGGGCTGAGCAGCCTGGCTCATCACGCGGATCAGCCTCTCCACCAGCACCTGGCTGTAGCTGCTCCTCTGCTGATCCCCTTGCACTGGCAACTGCAGCTTCTCCAGGAGCAGAGGGTTTATTCCTGTACACAACCAAAAAAACAACTGTTACGCAAGTATTAGACATCAAACACATAGAACACACACACCCACACCCCAACCAGTAAACAACCATTACACAGGGATTAGACAATAAATGCATTATGCACACGCACGCACACACACACACACACACACACACACCACAACCAATAATACCCTTAAACAACCAGTAGACGCCTGATAAAGACCATCACACGCCCATGAAACACACCCTTCTCACATACACACAGACAAGCTGTGACAACCCATCTGGCAGACCTTTCACTTGCTTATCAGCGTTGTGAGATTGAGGTACACAAGGCTGCTTGCTTTCACTTTCAGGATGAGACGGAGGTAAAAGAGGCCCAGGCAGTAAGACGGGGCTGGCCACAGACACAGCGAGGCGCCACTCCGAAGGAACGGGTTGAGACACCTCAGATCACACGCCCTCTGAACGCACCGCGCTGAGGGAGGTGCGCGTATACTGACAACAACACCACAGCAAAGCAGCTTTCCATCCGCTCATTTTCAATAAAGTTTGGCTCTTTCGCCTAATGAGCGATAAGGGAGAGAAAGGGAGAGAAAGATGATTTGCCTAACATGCATGACACGCGACCCTTGCTCTTCAATTACCAAGATAGAAACTCATAAAACAGAAAGCAAAGCGCAGTTCTCCGAACTAATGCAGATCCCTGACTCACTCCCAAATGACATCTGCGGTAAATTACTTGCGGAATGACATCTAGGGCTGCCTGCAAGTGATCTCTATCAGTCTGCAGATGTTCGCTGGACAGCTGGGCCGAAAGATATTTCGTTTTTAACAAGGAAGGACGAAGCCGCGTGGCTCCGGTCCACGGCCCGCGCCGGCGACTAAGCGGGGTGGGGGGGGGGCTTTGGTGAGCCTCGCCCCTGCACCAGGGCTGAGCAGGGTTAGGGTGGCTCTGCGGGTACTGCGGCCCTCCAGGAACAGGGCTGAACAGCCCCTGCCAGAGCACCATATGACCTGGGCATGTCATCCCTAGGCCAGGCCTGCTCCCACGCTTCGCTGCTCCCATCCCCATGGATCACGGCCACAGCACAGCTGGGAGTTGCGTAATCCGGTAAATCTCGCTGCGGTTGGGAAATCTGGTAAAAAAACACTGCTGTTGTGTAATTTGAGAAAGATCACAGTAGTAATGCTAGATAACTATGATTGTAGCTGTGTAAAGAACGCAGCTTTGGTATAGGTCGCTATGATTGACTGTGTAAAGCACAGCTTTAGCTGTGTAAAGAGCACAGCTTTGGTAAAGTCACTATGATGTAGCTGTGTAAAGAGCACAGCTTTGGTATAGATCGCTATGATCGTAGCTGTGTAAAGAGCACAGCCTTGGTATAGGTCGCTATGATTGTAGCTGTGTAAAGAGCACAGCTTTGGTATAGGTCGCTATGATTGTAGCTGTGTAAAGAGCACAGCCTTGGTATAGGTCGCTATGATTGTAGCTGTGTAAAGAGCACAACTTGGTATAGGTCGCTATGATTGTAGCTGTGTAAAGAACGCAGCTTTGGTATAGGTCGCTATGATTGTAGCTGTGTAAAGAGCACAGCTTTGGTATAGATCGCTATGATCGTAGCTGTGTAAAGAGCACAGCTTGGTAAAGATCACTATGATCATAGCTGTGTAAAGAGCACAGCTTTGGTATAGGTCGCTATGATTGTAGCTGTGTAAAGAGCACAGCCTTGGTATAGGTCGCTATGATTGTAGCTGTGTAAAGAGCACAGCCTTGGTATAGGTCGCTATGATTGTAGCTGTGTAAAGAGCACAGCCTTGGTATAGGTCGCTATGATTGTAGCTGTGTAAAGAGCACAGCCTTGGTATAGGTCGTTATGATTGTAGCTGTGTAAAGAGCACAGCTTTGGTATAGGTCGCTATGATTGTAGCTGTGTAAAGAGCACAGCTTTGGTATAGGTCGCTATGATTGTAGCTGTGTAAAGAGCACAGCCTTGGTATAGGTCGCTATGATTGTAGCTGTGTAAAGAGCACAGCCTTGGTATAGGTCGCTATGATTGTAGCTGTGTAAAGAGCACAGCTTTGGTATAGGTCGCTATGATTGTAGCTGTGTAAAGAGCACAGCCTTGGTATAGGTCGCTATGATTGTAGCTGTGTAAAGAGCACAGCTTTGGTATAGGTCGCTATGATTGTAGCTGTGTAAAGAACGCAGCCTTGGTATAGGTCGCTATGATTGTAGCCGTGTAAAGAACGCAGCTTTGGTAAAGAACGCAACGGTCGCGGTCGTCTAACCTGGTCGAGCAGCTCACCTTCGCTGTGAGACATGGCGTACAGGAGGCAGAGGACGAAGAGGGCGTAGTAGTCATCGTTCGTGCAGTCCAGGGCGTTGTAAACCATGTCCAGGAAAGGCCTGAGAATTCACACACACACAGGCAAAATCAATCTTACCATCCTAAAGTAAGGGGAAAAAATCATAACTGTGTTATGAGACAAATCAGACAGTCAGATCAAAGAAATATTTAAAGCAGATAAGCATTACTACACCCTCGTGCGCGTAACAACGCACGTGTTACAGGAAAACCTGTGCAAGAGAAGGCATTCCAATCACCCAGCTGTTTCTTCTGGCCCAACGCACCACGCACAGCTTTCACTTTACGCTGTGAAGACCTGGTCACTTCGGGTCACCCTCATTTTGTACTGTGAATACCCCCTGGGCATTTTTGGTCACAACACCACACGGTTGGGATTCCGGGTGTTGTTTTAAGGCACACCAATGTTGTACCCTGGTCTTCATGTTTTTTTTTATTTATTTTTTTTTAATGGTGACACCACAGGTATTGATGCAAGCAAGGTGAAAAGATTTATTGTTTCACACGCAAATGCAATTTACCACCATCATTCCGCAACTGAAAACCGCTTGGGAGCCAATAGCGCGAGCGTTCGACAACAGAAAGGAAAAGTGGATTCACGCTCGAGACAGTGCCCGACGGTTTGGCGATGGTGAGAAAACGGACACGTTTCAGCACGCTGGAAGGGGGGAGAAGTTCGAAGAAGGCAGACGTGTTCCACCCTGTCGGGAAACTCCCGGAGAATTAAACCTCAGACCTCACGAACAAGGGGCGAATAAAAGCACTGCAGAGCACCGTATCCTATGACTATGACCGTCAAAATACACGGCTTTTGTTTGTGACAGGATGGCTCACGCAGTCCAAGGCACTGCAGTTCGTACACCAAAGGTTTCCAAGAACCTACATACCCTTCAATTTATAGCTATTGGCTCCTCCACCGTAACCTCCTGTATTATTCATTATTATTGCTAGACAGTTTTCTGCACTGAAGTGCCAAAACTCAGGAAGGCCATCTAAAAATCCCTAGATATCCAGTGCTTCCTTGGTTTACTTTATATGAAATTTGGTTTGCGGAGGCCGGGATAGGGGAATATGGGCCAGTACAAACAGAGCGCTTGGACTGCTTTTCTGTTTTTCTTTCATTAAAAAAACAGTTCAGTGCAGACAAAGAACATTCTTGGCGGGTGTTCTGCATCGCGCTCAGCTCTTCCAGATCGGAACGAACCGGGTCGCACTGATTGCGGTGATATGCTTGGCTTCAGCATTGGCTTTAGCCTCAGGGTCAGCTGTTGGGATGTAACCTCGCGCAGATCGGGGCTTATGCCAGACAAAGGGCAAAGCAACGCATCGGTGGTGCCAACGGACGTGCACCCGCAGACTCGCACCGCTCTCTCGCTCTCTCCACTCTCTCACTCTTCCCGCTCTCTCACCCTTGCCGCACTCCCTCATTCTCTCTGCAAGAA
This sequence comes from Anguilla rostrata, assembly GCF_018555375.3. Lineage (NCBI taxonomy): Eukaryota > Metazoa > Chordata > Actinopteri > Anguilliformes > Anguillidae > Anguilla > Anguilla rostrata. The sequence goes on along the minus strand of NC_057949.1, from coordinate 10,192,035 downwards.
TCTCGCTTTCTTTGTGCCTTCTCCGCCTGTCCTCCCTTACCCTGTCAGAAAGAAAAGGGCCTCCCTCTCCCATGCCTCCTCAGGGGAGGCGAACCTGTCCCGGTGAGGTCATACCAAGCGGCCAAAACCAGACTTCGTTTTTGAAGCTCATTTCCTGGTCTTGTTGTTCCTGGTTTCTCACTAGCGCCACTACGGTTGGCTCCAGTATAGGTGTTTTCATATCCGGTTTCCATGTAAGTCTACAGTACAAATGCGGTCAAAATACAAAGTCAATAATTTTCTCATGAGTACAAATAGTCACAATGTGTGTATTTTATTCGTCTTATGACTGTCCATGGGTCGATTTCATGATTTATTGTGTCATTTGGGCACTGTTATAATATTTGTTGTGGACCAATGAGGTACAGTTTGCGTCATGATTACTGCAGAGGACTAAACTACAGTAGGGGCTACAGTCTATGGTCACTGGGTGGGAGGTGGCGCCTCTTGGCCTTGACATTGCGGCTCCGACCACGGTCCACCTGTGCGAAGTCAGAAAATGCAGGCATCCCATTTCGTAGTGATTTCATTATGGCGTGTGCTATTTACAGCTGCAGTAGACGACCATAAAATAATCATCCTCTGAAGTTTTTCAGTAGGCGAGTCATTTTTACTATTTCCTTTAGCCTACTTAACCAAATAATTAGTTGGCAGAAAGCGTAATCAGCTTGCTATATTTGGTAGTCCAGCCTTGGTAGCCTATGCTAAAACTTCGGCTACCAAGCTATTTGACTAGCTAGCTAACCCTAACCGGCAAATATCTGTCAAACGTGTTTGACGGCTTGTCAGTTGTGTACATTCCGTAATTGTCTACCTGGGCCATGCTTCACGCATGTGACAAAGCTACTATAATCCCGATTTTGGGATAAACATTGCAAAATTTTCAGTTTCACAAAGCGAATTAAGAGACTTAAGGTTTATTTGCTGAATAACATACAACACACGATGAAATCACACACACAAAATTTAACGAAATTAACCATCTTTGTAAGACTGGTATTTAGAAAGGAACATGTTTTTAACATTTAAGAGACTGACAAGAGCATTTAAGACAGTGGTTCTCAGAATCGGTCCTGGGGGCTCCTTGCGTATATTGGCTTTTCTCCATTGGTTTTGATGATTTACAAGAAAAAAAAAATAGCCTAATAATAATTAGAAATTCAATTATTTTTGTCTTCATGCACCAGGTGGAAAACTTGCTGTACAAAGTGCGTTGTCATATTTACACGCCTGCAGATCAGTTATTAAAATACTTGGTAGATTTGTTAATCACCGCTGACAGTGTTAATTATTATTCGGTAGAAAGTGACTTGCGAACGATCGGTCAGCTAGCGTCACCCAGCAAGTGAACACCACAAACGGCGATGGAGTAGCTAGTAGCAGTTACTGGCTCATTAACTGACTGTGGCGAAAACCTACGACGATAACTTGCTCGGTTAACAGCAGGTCTACCAGACAGTTATATGAAAATAGCCTAGTCAAATCACCAGTAGCCTACACATCTCTGATTGATTGACCATCAGTGTAGTCGATGTCCTTCCCCTGTGGTTCATATTGCTAATGCGTGAGCTAACCACGGATAGCATACCTAGCTCACTGGCAAGCTGATATGCTAGCTAAGCATATTCGTTTTGCTGAAACATAATTGGAGGTAACTGAACATAATTGTATTATTAATGTCATACATATAACGTGATTACACGACACAGTACAGTCACGGATGGAAATGAAACTGGGTAAACATTTGATAATATATTTTAAAACATAACGGCAGACAGTCAGCTAGCCTCAAGTTCGTTCTGCAATCGTTCGTTCAGGTTGATGGGCTTTTCCGCACCGTACTGTCAAACACATTGTAAAAATCACAAGACCGCTTAACCCTATGGTTTTGGCTCCAAATCGACAACATGGCCAATCGACAACATTGAGCTTCAAAACGTGTTTTAGAGACCCACGGAGAGTCAATGGGTGACGTCATGGCTTTGTCCATATTTTTTACGGTCTCTGGGTCATACCTGCTCCTCAGGCCCTGGGCACCAGCGGCAGCGGCCGCGGCGGTCTTCTCCTCGTCTGTGATGTTCTGCTCCGTCAGGGTGGAGGGCTCCGACACCTTCGACTTCTCCATCACCACCATCTCGATCTCTGCGAACGAGCACTAGCACATCACCTACACCTGCAGAGCACCTCTAGCTCTCTGTGAACGAGCACCAACACATCACCTACACCTGCAGAGCACCTCTAGTTCTCTGTGAACGAGCACTAACACATCACCTACACCTGCAGAGCACCTTTAGCTCTCTGTGAACGAGCACTAACACATCACCTACACCTGCAGAGCACCTTCTCTGAACGGCACAAACATCCTAACTGCAGACACCTCTAGTTCTCGAACGAGCACTAACATCATCACCTACACCTGCAGAGCACCTAGTCGTGAGCACTAAACATCACCTCACCACTGCAAGCACTGCTACTCTGTGAAGCACTAAACATCACCTACACCTGCAGAGCACTCTATTCTCTACACCTAACACATCACCAACCTGCAGAACCTACTAGCTCCACATGCGCTGTAAAGCTGAATTATTTGCCCTAAAGTAAGGCAAGTGCCACCTGTACCCACAAACCAGTGCTCAAACGTCCCCTACCCCTGCAAACTAGTGCTAACACTTCACCTGCACTTAACAATGAGCACTAAAACATCACCTACGCCTGCGAACCAACACTAACACATCATCTGCACTTACAAATGATTGCTGCCATTATGGATAAACATTATTTCATTATTACCTCTGAAAAATATCCTACCCACAAACCTAACACAGTTCCCAGAACCAATCCATTACATGTTCTGCATGAACTAGGAATATTGTTTATGAGAACAGACCCAGGAGATCTTCAGGAACAGATAAGAGTGGCTGCAGGTTTTTGTTTTAGTCTGGCACTACATCATCTAATTCTACTAATAAACTAATGATGGCCTTCAACCAAGACCTTGGTAAGCAGAATCAGAGCCGCCTCACTGCTGGGCATGCACACGCATCATCCCTTTTCAAACAAGACAAAGGGATGAACACAGTAATGCCGAGCTGTTCTCCAGTCCTTGTGAACTGTATTGGAGGGCGCAGTCCTGTTCACTGCATTCTGTTACATCCCCACAAGGGGCAGGCCGCATGTGGCACAAGAGCTCGGATGCATCTGGAAACGCTTTGCAGCAGCCGTGGGCAGGGCGCAAGGGGAGGGAGCCTCCCCAGCCCAAACCCTCCTCCGCCTCTTAATAAAATCGGAATGAGAAACCGCATCCAAAGAAGAAAGGAGCAGGCAAACAACAGGACTGAAGGAGGGGCTCTCCTCCCAATCCATTTCTACACAAAGGGAGAAAGCGAGTGCGGTCGAGAGACACACACAGCCGTGGAAAGAGCGGTAGGCCCAGCGGATCACAGGGAGGCTCAAGAGGCCTTGCAGAGCACTCCTTCCACCTATCAAAGTGGCATTCACAGTTTTATGCTTTTAACACTGCTGGTCAATTTTGCCCTATAAAACCATAGTAGGCTTGTCTGTACTCTCTACCGCTTCATTTAGTAGCCTTTCATCAGTTTTTTTTTTAATCTCCAGGATTTGAAGGCCACTTACACCCATGAAATGCTGTAGTACAGGGCCTTGTGCCTGTTCATCAAGCCGTACATTTGCTCTCATTATAGAGATTCCACTAGTGCCTACTAGTGGTCAGACTGTGGTAAGGCTTTCCTGCGCACACAAAGCTGCTCCAACCTCACAGCAATGGAATGCATTTCACAGTGGAAAACAAGAGGGGAAAAAAAGCAGCAAATGGATGGTTATGGGAAAAAAAAAAAAACTGCTTGGCAGTGTTAAAGCTTTCTTTTTTTCCTTGCCTTCCACTTAGACACTTTGTAAAAATGATGCTGATGGGCTTTTTCCCCAAAACGTCAGCTCATATTTGGAGTGTGCGTTTATCTCGGTCATGACTGCAAGGTCATCACTTTAGAGGCTGGCTTTCCATCTGTTTAACTTCCCTTTGGCATCTATCGTAGTTCTCACTGCTTCTCTGCAGAGGACACTCTGAAAGACAGAGTGACGGAGGCCTCTGAGAGGCCCTGTGTTAAAAGCACCAGAACAAACGTCCTGTGTGAAAACCACACCGAAAAGCGGGGGTCCGAAGGGGAACGGCCGGTTTTTCTGTACGTTTTAGTTTCAGCTCCCATGTGCATAACTTCATTCACTGATTGGATAATGAGTGCACTCATTTACAAGGCCTAAAACTAGCAGCTACTGTAAATGAAAGAAGAAAAAAAAAAAAATGACACTATCCCTCTCGGGGTTGGGACTGACGCCCCCGCAGTGAATGGTTCATGCTACTAAACAATCATCTGTTAATCAAGTACCAGGATTAGTCCTTCTTACTGGTGTCAGACTTACTGTAAAGAAACCCAAAAAAAACCAAAAAAAAAAACAAAAAACCACAATGACAGATTAATGCACAGGCAGCAGGGTGGGACACCACACAAAGATATCAATGGGCGGGGCATGCGTAACCAGGGTGACAGACGTTAAGGTGGAGAGCACAGAATGAATGTGAACCACGGTGTCAGGGGACAGGAAGTGGACGGACGCGGGGGCCCCGGTCACAAAACTGGCGCGATGCAGGTAGCCGACTGGCGGGGTCCTGGGAGCACAGGCGTCCTGGTTCCTCTCGGCGCGTGTCCACAGGACAGCCAGCGACCATTTTAAACCTTAAAGGCCACACAAAGACCAGGGACTGGTTTTCACCCTGGAGCCCATCTGTGGCACACTGTTCAGAGGGAATAATGCAGTGCCAACCAGCAGGAACCCGAGCTGACTAAAAAACCCCAAAACCCTGTAAATGACCCCCCCCCCCCCCGTGGACATTCCTTTCTTTTTTCTCTTTCTTTCCTCAGAATTCCTTCTAAGGTAAAGTTACAGCTCCAGCTGTGTGAGATCATCTGTACAGGCTCGTCTGCGTAACGGCACAAACGTACGGGCGGTTTGACCGTCCGCTGGCACGCCTCACGCCCCGCCCCGTCACGCCGGGGCTGCAGAGCACACGCTCGCGGCGAGCGCCTTCGCTCTGGAGGCCGCTTTACCGCAAACCCACAGCGAGCGCCGTTCCCCAGCGCGTCCGACGCCCCACGGGAGCCAATCAGGCGGCTCTGTGAGAAAATGAGTTGGTACACGCACGGGGCCCGGCTAAAAGCAGCCCGACCGAGCGCCTGTTTATGGCGTTCAGCCGAAACGCTTTCTCCTTGCGTTTATTTTCAGAGGCGGGTACGTCTCTGAGCCGCGGGCTCTGATGGAGAGCAGATAAATAAAGCGCGCGGCGGGATTATCGGTAAGCCCTTCTGTTTCTGAGAAGAGCTCCGGGGCGACCGTGTTAAGAGGGCAGTGACGTAATGAAGTCACACACCGCCTCCCCCCCCTCCATCTTACTTCACCACAACAACAACACTCAGCTCCTTCCCTCTGTCTCACTCCCTCTCTCCCCCTCACTTCGTCTCTCCATCCTGCCCACCCTCATTCTTCCTCTCCCCGCTCTCTGAACCTCTCTTCCTCTTCCTTGCCCTCTTTCACAATCACTAGACCCCCCCCCCTCTCTCTCTATCAATCTCTGCAAACAAAATAGCTTTCTCAGAAGCGACTAAAATATCTATTAACCAACTTAACATTTCAGCTTGAAATTCACTGGAAGTTTTTTTTTTTAGAAGTAAAGCGACCGCTGCGAAGTTGCAATCATAAAACAAAATGCTGCTTGTCAGTCGATTCAAGTAATTAGACCGATTTCCAGAAAATTGCAGCCCACATTCCAAACAGCTTCTATCTGGGAACAGAGCCAAACAAGTCAGAGTAGTATTAGGGATGAGATTTGTATAGTTTTTCCCTTCGATTAATCACGGAATACAGATTTTTTCCAGACCCTTACTTTCTTAATCAGAGGCAGAAGGTAACTTCAGAAGAAGGTTTATCATTAGCACGCACACACACACACACACACACGCCCGCACACGTGCACACACACACACACACACACACACACACACACACACACACACACACACACACACCCACACACACACACACACACACACACACACACAAAGTCTTGCACTCTGACAACAGAAGAGAATAATGAGGGGTTTGAAAAAATGAGTAGTTCCTGATTTATCTGGGGGAAAAAAAACACAGAGTAATTTGGGGGGGGGGGGAATTTGTCATCAGTTTGGACCTTAGCGCCAGTTTTGTGGGCGGGGTCCGCGGTGGTGAGGAGGGGGTGGAGCCTGGATGGCTGACATGGTGACATTCATCTGGTGCACTCACCTTCCGTGTCCCCGCAGGTTCGGCTGCTCTTTGAGCTAGCCTCTGTACCTTTGGCCTTCTCGGGATCCTCCTGGCCTTCCTCGGGAGCCTTTTCCTCCTCCTCTTCCTCCCCCACGTTCTTGTAGTTGGGCCTTTTCTGAGCTCTCTTGCGCCCCCGCTGGCGGTGGATCTCCAGCGAACGCTCCAGGCTCTCCACAGGCTTGGTAAACCGCCGAACGCTGGTGTTGACCTGGAAAGACATTATAGTTATTTACCATTTACCATTTGTCTACAACAGGGAACTTGTCCACAAGGCAACACCACTTGCCGGGGGCAAGTAAAACTGATCAGCCGCTCGGCTGACGATTCACATTTGCTAATTCACAATTCCGTCAGTTCAAATCTTCCTTCGACGCCGCTAAGCTAGCGCAGAAGGAGAGCTGCGTGCGAGGAAACAAACAGGGTCACAAGGCAGGTGTCATGTTGGTCATGGAGGCCAGTACACTTTTGACCAACGGCACAAATACGCGTACAGACCACCCAGATAGTCAACTCCCTTGTACCGTCCATGTTCTGTCTTTCTTCATGGCAAGTGGCTGGGAACAGATTAGTAAGAGGAGTCTCTGGTGCTAATGACAAGGTGTAGAATGTTGAACATTTTAGCATTATTCACAATTACAAAACTTAAATATCAGTTTTTTGTGCTGGTACTTCCTTACTTCAATTATCAAGCAGTGCCGCATTTTCTTGAACAAAGTTGTCTCGTCATAGAAAATAGTTCTATTAAACAGAATTCTAAAAAGAAATCATTGGGTAGTACACACGCATTGTTTTTTTTTGTCTGTTTTGTATTTATGGGAAGTGTGTCATCTTGCTTTAGACGAAGAACCCCCAAATGCCACTAAACCCATTTCAGATGCAGACGATAATGTTCACTTTTTTTTTTTTTGTTTCACTTCTTTTTCATCAACAGTCGTCACCGTCTTTTTACTGGCTGACTCCACAAAGAGCTAATGTTAGCACAGCATTATTAGGCTGCTTGGCTAAAAATGATAACACTGTTAATCTTGCAAGCTAGCTAGTTGGTACATTAGCTACTTGTTCAATTAACTGGCCCGAGGACATGCATCAGCTCGAAAGCCAACTTCAGCACATTTCACGAATGTGAAGAGAGAGACGTAGATTAATGTACACTGTCCCTGTTAACAGATTTCATGAATTACTTTACGGAAATAAACCAAAACCAAACACAACTTGGTGGTTATGGTGGTAGTAAGAGCGAAGCAAGCAGCCATGTTGACATTTGTGGTTTGTGTGTCTTCATCAACCAGTGACACCAGCGCTTACTATTGGTGTAAACAGTTATTTGTCTGTTCCAGACTCAATTCCAAATGCTAAAAGGTTATTACAGAGGCTCTGTGCTTTTTCAAACATCATGTCATAGGCGCCAGATCCAGGCAAGTATACATTTAGTTTGGGCAAGCAGATTTCCTACCAACTTGCCTGAAAGAGTAAGTAAAATATAAAAATAAATTCAATTAAAAAAAAGAAAAAAGTTTCAAGGGTAAGAGATATAACCTGGTCACCCACTTTACAAAAAAATGCAAAAGGAAATGAGCGGTTACAAAAATAACAGCATTTTAAAATAATTTCGTCTTTAACTATGCAGGTCAGTCCCAGCAAAAGGTCAAAGCACACGGCACAAACTACAACACAACAAAATGCAAACAAGACAATGAAAGGCCAGTCAGTGTCAGATGAGTTAATGTACGCAATGCACATGGGAACTAACGTCTTCTGGGCATTCGGTGTAAAAATACGGAGCGGGTGAACAACCGGAAAATGAACTTATGGTGACCATACACTCAGGGGTGATGACCGTACGGTCAAGAGGGGGGCATGACAGCATCAGTGAAACATGTGCGGGAAGCGTGCCTACAGGAAGTCACAGACGGCCCAGCGCCAGAAAGGGTTGATGCACTTCCTCTAACACGTTGTCGGCTTGCAGAGATATGTCATCTTATCGCAAAGTTGCCCTGAATAAGAGCGCCTGGCTAAATGCCAGCAGTATAAATGTCCCGGTTCTCTGAAAGCAGTGGCTTTCCCTCAGCAGAACCACCACTTTCTTTCACAGAACCCCACCCCCCCCCCCCCCAAAACCCACGATATGAACATACAAAATATCTGAGTTACAAGGGCAGGGAGCACCAGGGTATAACAGAACAACGGAGAAAATGGCCAAATTAACACAATTGCCAAGAGCGCTAGCCAATCACCACTCGGCGATGCTCGTGTTCCAGGAAGCTGGCGCCCACTGCGCTGCCAGGATTACACTGGGTCACGCGGAGGCGTCCGCCTCGCTGCCCGTTTCGCTGAGTCTTCTGTAGCAGTCAAAATAAAGTCCCGTCCAAGAAACACAGGCAGCAGTCCATCCACTTCCGAGGAACTAACACTCCGCCCCGTGCCTCGCTGTAAACACCAATGAGGGCCGAAGCGTTCCCAAATTCAGAGACAAACGGCAAGGCGGCGAAGTAAACCATTTTCCTTTGCAGGAGAAAGTGTGCAATATTTCTTCCCTGGCTGCCTACTGCAGAGCTGCTGTTGATCCTTACAGTGGGACGAATGAGTGCACATAAACGAAAGCGCCTACAGCTCCCACTGTGGCCCATTGTCTGCATGGAGTGCATCAATTACAGCTTTGTCTCAGAGAACAATGGTCTCTGGTTGCATTACAAAGCAGAAAAAAACCAGTTCCGTTTTTTCCCCCTCTTGTTCATTAGGCACCCTATAATACTACTACCTGTAGTAGCTGAGGCCCTCTCCACCACGCGACCGTTACTCGCTTCCATTTCGCATCAGGCGACAGAGAGGACAGCCCACCGGAGCGGCCCACCGGGGGGCCGAGCGGACCCATAACGCCCGCAGCGACGGACGCGTGTCCGCAGCCCCCCCCACCCCGCCCGCCCGCCCGCCCAGGGGCTCCCGGCAGCATCGCACACCGCTCCGCTTCTCGCACACCTCTGCACTTCTCACACGGGCAGACGTGTCTGTAGGAGGCCCCAGTCATTTCACACGACACCTGCAAGGCCGGTAATAAAACGCGCCGCGTTCAGGCAGCGAGCGGCGTTCAGGCAGCGAGCGGCGCCGCGCGCGTAAGCGCTCGCGCACAGGCCCCACAGGCCAGCGCAGCCGACGCACTGCACTCCGCGTCGCAGCCAGAAAGGAGGAATCATCACACGAGCCTTCAGTGTAAAACATTAAGGGCTACTGTGGCTGCAAGAGGGTGGCTGACTATGCAGAGCTTCTCAAGCAGCAAACGGGCTTGAGAGTATAAAGGTAGCACAGCATAGCCAGGGCTAGTAAACCGCAGTATGCAATTTACAATAACGAAAGCCATGATAAATGCATAGGGCTTTATTAAAAATTTAACATTACAATGCAGGCATTTAGCAGACGCTAATCCAGGGCAACTTACACAACTTTTTATTTATGTATTATTATTATTATTATTATTATTTTTTAACATAGCATTTACATTGCATCCATTAACACAGCTGGATATATGCTGAAGCAATGCAGGTTAAGTACCTTGCTCAAGGGTACAACGGCAGCGTCCACCCTGGGGCTGAAACCTGTGACCTTTAGGCTACAGGACCAGTTCCTTAACCCACAGTGCTGCACTGCCGTCTACACAACAAAGAGGACTTCCGTACCCGCCACCCACCCCGCCTGCCCGGCCCACCCCCCCCCCCCGAGGCCCATCGCCCCCGCCCCCCCCCCCCCCAAGGAGCTGGGCAGCAGGTGTCAAATTCTTGGAGTGCAAGTGTGAGAAAAACCAATAAACACACGACACACGCACACCAAGGTTTTGATGTTTTTTTTTTACCCTGTGCAGCGGGGGTTCGAAAGGCGCCAGTGTGGGCGCAGGTTTCCGTTCCAGCCCAGCACAGCGACAGCGGACTCAACCAATCAACCACCCGGGTGTCTGAGCGCTGGGCTGGAACACAACGCCGGTCCCTTTGCGGATAAGATCGGGCTCCCCTGCTCTGCAGCGCAAGCCGGACTTGGCTTGGGTGCAGGTTAAAAAAAAATGTATTAAACACAAACACACACACACACACACACACACACACAAAGTTGCAGAGGCTGTTGCCATGACAACGTCCTCCAGTCGGCCTCTTAACCTCAGTCGAGCGTCCCGCCCCCCCCCCCCCCCCCCCACCCCCCCTCACAAAGACCCTGGCTCTCCCGTCTGAGGAGAACTGAAGGGTCTTTTCTGGTCCTCGGGCCCTGGATGGGTGCAGCTTGCTGGTAAAGCGGCGGAGAGGAGACAGGCAGGCAGGCTCCTCCGAGCCTTTTTACGAGAAACGCTGCCGACGCTCGCAAGAGATGTGAAACTGCGATCAGGTAAGCTAACCGCAGCAGCGCTCGGCAGGAAGTGGGCCGCGACCCCGCTGCCAGGCTGGAAGGAAGTGGAGACCTGATTTCAAAAAACAGAGCCGAAAGTCACGCGGCAGCGCCTTCTCTGAACCGCCGCCGCGAGCGGTACCGAGAAAACCCGCCGGCCTCCGAGCAGAGCGCCCGGAGGAAGGGCTTCAAAGGCACAGCCCAGCGCACCAAACGGCGGTTAGGGAACTGGACTTGTTACTCAGAGGTTGCGAGTTCAACTCTCAGGCAGGGCAGGGCAGGGCATTGCCATTGTACCGCTAAGCTAAAGCAAGGCACCAAACCAGAATTACTTCAGTAAACGCCCAAGAGCACATGCATACACCTGCATCTGATACACGCACAAACCAGCGCTCTGATGCAGACTGAAGGAGGTTCTCTGATTTACCTACTGCTTCCTTGGTTTTTAAAACTGGTGCACGCAGGGCCAGTCTTTTTCCACATGCTATTTAAAAACCAGCATGTGGGCAACATGCATTGCTCACGTGTTACTAAAAAAAACTGTGTGCATTCTTAACTGACACAGCTATGACTCACTATTCCATCACTAATGGGAGGCCTACCGCTGCTGCACATGCAGACATTGGACACAAATTTTGAGGCATCTATTTGGAGGAAAAAAGCCAGACCCATCTGGGGGGGGGGGTGCATTTGGCTCCCGGGGCAGCCAGTCCAAAGGCCCTGCGGGCCTGGACATTCTTTTTGGGTTTCGGGCAGCGAGAATTGCTCCAGAATATTCCAAGAAAGTATTCCCTTGAGAACATAATTTTAATCTCCTCTTCAAAAACTGGATGAGTTGCCATTAAAACAATCATTTTCAGCAAACAAACTATATACTGGTAAATATTTAAGCAGACGTTTTATCGCGCTGACAAAGTACAGACACACACATGTGAACGGACACAAACTCACGCATCACACACACCCGCCAACGCGCATGCACACAACCCCCACAAACAGCTGATTCTCAAGAGCAGAGAGAGGAAAAAAAAAAAAGAGTGAGAGTAAAACTAACCAGAAGACCTAATATCACACAGAACCTCCCCGACTACAAATTCCCACAGCACGTTTATAATAGGACTGACTGTAAACACGAGCCATGTCGCAGGCGTGCTCATTTCAAACCGCCGCGCGGGCATCGGAGAAACTGCAGAGGCCAGTGAAAGGGAAGAGGCCTCAGACCTATTAGCCTGCCTGTCTGTCTGTCTGTCCGTGGTCTGCGGTCGGCTCACGGATCAGTCACTGCTTCTCAGAAACGCGGCTCACAGTACAGTAACCCGGCCGAGAAGCACACACCGCGCGTACTGTAAATGCTCACACACACACACACTCACACTCACACTCACACACGCACACACACACGCACACACACACGCACACACACACACACGCACACACGCACACACACACACACACACGCACACACTCACACTCACACACCAATGCACACACACACACACGCACACACACACACTCACCAATGCACACACACACACTCACACACACTCGCACTCGCACACACGCACACACACACTCACACCAATGCACACACACACACCACACGACACACAATGCACACACACACACTCACAGCAATGCACACACACACACACACCCAATGCGCGCACACACACGCACAGGAACACATACAAGAGCACACACACACACACACCACCAGAACACAACCAAGACGCACACACACACACACCGCACACCCCGCCGCACACACACGCTCAGGAACACATACAAGAGCGCACACACAGACAAGAACACAAACACACAAGAGCACACACACACACACAGACAAGAACACAAACACACAAGAGCACACACACACACACACAACCACAGGAATACACACTCACACCCACAGGAACACACACACAAGAGCGCACACACATACACAGTTAAGAACACAAACACACAAGAGCGCACACACACACACATACGCAATCACAGGAAAACACACTCACACCCACAGGAACACATACACACACACGAGCGCGCACACACACAACCACAGGAACACACACACGAGCGCACACACATACACAGATAAGAACACAAACACACAAGAGCACACACATACACAAACGCAATCACAGGAAAACACACTCACACCCACAGGAACACACACAAACAGGAAGACACACACAAGAGCGCACACACATACACAGATAAGAACACAAACACACACACACACAAACATACGCAATCACAGGAAAACACACTCACACCCACAGGAAAACACACACCACACAAGAGCACGCACGCACGCACGCACGCACGCACGCACGCACGCACGCACACACGCACACCACACGCACGCACGCACACGCACCACACACGCACACGCACGCACACACACGACACACCACACACACGCACACACACGCACACACTCGCACACACACACACACCAGAATCTCAGATTCCTGCAGCGCACCCTCTGGACACGCTGGTCCTCAGACACACGTGACAGCGTGCAGCTGGGGCCGCGCCCGCACGCCGCTGTGCCACCTGCGCGACTCTGCGGGGACCGCAGCAGCCCGGGCTGCAGGTCGCCATGGTTACCACCCTGGCGGCGCGGTGAGCGCGCGGAAGCGGAGCCCCGGGGACGCCTGGCAAACAGGCCAGCGACTCGCGGCTCGCTCGGGCCCCGCGTGCGAGAGCTCGGCGGGGGGGGGGGGGGGGAGGCGCTCACCGAACTCTTGTGCGTGTCCTGCTCCGTTTGCAAAGAGAACACCGACAGGTCCCCGTTCAGGATGACGTCCGCCAGGGAGTTCACCAGCGGCTGGTGGTGGATTATGAGGAAGACCTGATGGGGGGGGAGGGCAGAGCGTTACCACGGGGATGGGGAGACATTTCTTACCAGCACGACATCACAGCGTCATGGAAACGTTCCCTCCGAGCTGTTCTGCCGACTTACTGCTCACCAGCGTGTTACCACAGCATTACGGAAAGATTCTTTCATCTTAAACTCATTACCACAATGTTAAAGAAATGTTACCTCGAAGCCCACACAGGAACTCAGTGCGAACAAACAAGACTGCCCACACACAACAGAGCATAGATGTGGGGGGGTGCGGAGGGGGGGGGGCGGAGGGGTACTCGTACCTGTGACAGCAGGTACAGCGACACCTGAGCGCTTATCTTGCGATCTTCATCCTGAAGGGCAAAAATAATGGCAAAAAAAAAAAGAAAGGCAAACATAAATGCACTTTCACATCCAGAGTGCTTAAAAACCCCTCCCGTATTCAAAACATTCTGCAAAATGAATGTGTTCATTGGGTAATACGGCTAACTTCTGATACCTTTATCCAGCTCCCATGACAGGTTGTGATCCCCCCTCATGGACCCCAGTTTGAGAGCTTTATGGGTAAGCACCGAGGAAAGGGTGACAGCGATTTGCGGTCATCTCCCAAAGTCAGTGAAAGACCAAGTCGCCAGAACGCATCTCATCTGACAGATGGCACCTCCTGCGGTACAGTTTCCCTGTATGGCTGGGCTTAGCGCTGCTCACCTGCTCGTGGCTGACCAGCGAGTAGACGTAGAGGGGCAGGAACAGCCGGTTGAGCAGGTGGTCGGTCAGCACGTCGTTCAGGAACTCGCAGTTGATGATCAGGATGTCGTTGAGATAGTGCAGGTGGTCCAGGTGCTCGGCGACCAGGTCGCTAAGCTTCCCCCTGTTCCTGTGTCTGTGGAGAGAGAACTCCGACATCACCCACCGGCCCTCCAACAGTCCAGCCGCCTACTGCATACAGCCAAGTCTCCAAACCCCCGCACTGAAGGGCCACAGTGTCTGCAAGGCTACTCAACTTACACGCTGCAAGGCTACAAGACCATCAAGGCTACTCCTGATGATCTTAAATTTAAAGAAACGGCGCCCTCTGGAGTTCAGTTTTAGAACTATTACATAAATTAATCTATCTCTAAGTAGTCCCTTTTAAGTCACAAATTCATGGTTTTGAAAGACTGATTTTTGAATACTCCATTCCAAAATAAATTTAAACATTGTATTAAACATTGGCTAGTGTGTTTTAAGATTTCTACAGAATTATTTACATACACCAATGCAAATTTAAACTTGAAAGGACCACAGTTGATTTTTTCACTTAGACAAAGGAGAAGACTTCAGAGGAGACACTACTCTGGTGCGACACTGACCCCTAGTGGACAGCATGAGAACTGCAGCACACACACACACACACACACCAGGCCTCCAGCCCGTGAGATGCCTGTCACAGACGCGCTGTGAGGTAAGGGGCACGCTTACTCTTCGTCCGTCTGCACGCACTTGTCCAGCTCGATGACGTGGCTCCCTATGAACCACACCAGGTTGGAGAAGTAGGGCACGGCCGTTTTATCCCGGATGTAGTGGAGCATGTGCTGGTTATCCACTGCAAAGTGGGGGGGGGAGGGTTACCAAGGTTACACAACCGCAGGGAAAGAAAATGGGGGGTACGAGCGGTGTCTAAGGGGGGCGTCCGCGATTCGGTCCGGCCGCCTCGCGGTTCGCCCTCAGCCAGCGAGCGGCTGACCTCAAAGGAGCCGCGGCTCTGTCGACCCCAGCGCTCTTCCCGGAGCGAGTCTCGCCCGTAATAACGAAGGAGAGGCGGGCTGAAAGAGCCCGTCGCTCCCGGCTGAGGACCAACCGCCAAACGGGACGACGGAATCGAGGCCCGTGCCATGGAAACGGGGCGGGGGGGGCGGGGGGCAGGCACCCTAGGGGCCTGAAGCGGGCGCTTCACGGGTTAGCAGGGGGACACGGGACAGCCTGACGGGTTAGGGGGGTTACGCGCTTCTGACAGAGGGAGAGGGAAAGGGACCTGCCGCAATGCACCGTGGTTAAAACGGCGAGAAAACGACGCGTTTGAGCGCGTTTCTTCCCCCCCCCCCCCCCGACCAGACTCCTTCCCTGAGCTTGGTTTCCTCCTATGAACATCCTTTTGATGCTCGTGTTCATTCACTTGGGGAGGTGATTATTTATACATCTGAATAACAGTAAGATCAATAACGGAAGGTTATTCCAAACAGCCCATAAAAGGTGCCTTCTTAATGTCCTGAACGTCAAAACCGACAGGACGGTTTTTCAATGCTGCGGTCTTCATACACAGTTTGTCCGGGTCAGGCTTTAGGGTTGTGTTCAGCCCTACGAGCTGCTGCTGCCATTGATTCATGGCCCAGCTCAGAGTTATCTGGACTGGCCTTCATAAAGGATGCATAAAAATGAACATACTTTCTACACACAGGCATGAAAACTACAAACTCTACATCTTTAAAATTAAATGAAAAAAAGAACTCCGAGATTGCAGACAGCCAGCAAACAGACAAAACGTGCTTAGATTTGGACAGCGAGGGAAGAAAACTTGGCTCGACTGGGAATTACTTGGCTAAGCATCCAGAGGAAAGGAACTTCTTGGCTTGCAGAACTGACCTTCACTTGGAATGTGCGGGACACTAACCATCCCCAGATAAACACTTCTCACAGTTCCAGAAACCATGAGATTACATTCTCAAAACACGGCGCAGGTTTCAAAAACCAGCTCCCTGGGCCTAACTAAGCCAGAGCAACAAGGACAGAAAAATTCACACGGCTAACTGAAGCTTCGCCGTCAGTGGCCAGCCTGTCAGTTAGGGTGAGTACGTATTTACGGATGAAGTATTCGGGTCACAAGCCCTCAATGACGATGTCACCGTAAAGCATGACCCAAACGCACTATGACGGAAGACAGCAGCACGATAGCAGGCATTTGATGCCAATTGTCTTTATTATTAAGGGGCAGGAGCATGGAGAGGAAGGGGAGGAGTTTTGGGGACTCTGTGGATCCAGTACAGGGCCACGTAGTTGGCAGTGAACATCATCTTAATCAAGTACCCCTTGTGCCCGTACCCAGAGGCCAGGGCACACCCAGGGCCATCAGTTTGTAACCATGGCAATAAATCACACCTAACAAGGAAAGCAACCAAAGAGGTTTACCATTTTGAAACCTGCAGTTTTTTTTTTTTTGCTTGTTTTTATTTTGTCCTGGCATCTTGCTGGGTTATTTCAAATGTGGCAAATCTACATTGCCATTGTCCCTGACTTCATTAACCAGAGGCATGCGTTATCATTCACAAAACAACAAAAAAAAAAAAAACAAGAAATATCAAAAGTTCCAAAACTGGACCAACTTACGTGACACTGGATTAAGGGACACAGGAGTCACCATTGAGGGAGAAGGAAGAACAGATACAGTTAATTGGGTTAAGGTGTGGGGGGGAGGGAGGTGGGGGATGGTCTACGACAGCATCATCCTACTGGGGAGCTGCTATGTCCAAAAAGAACACACGCACACACATGTTAATGAACCCCAAGCAGCTACCATAAAATATCTGCAAACATTTCAATCCCAGTGATCATGTGACCACAGGAGACAGCCCACCACCGGTCCTGACAGTGCTATCGAAGCATGCAGTACGTCTTAGTGTCCAAACACCCACAATGCATTACAGTACAGGCTTTGGCTACATATCCCAACATATTCTATGCTATCATACCTTCAACAGTGCCTGAACATGGCAGTTAGAGCCTTGCATGCAGTTTTTCGTTGTTTTTGGTTTTGCATTTCTTTTTTAATAGCAACGTAGAGAAATACTATATTCAAAGGCATGAGAAAGAAGAAGATAGAGGCAGCAAGAAAGCAACCAAAAACCCAAAGAGGAAACCTCACTGAGCAAGACAGTGGAAAGCACACTGCCAGATAATTTGCATTGCTTCCACGCTCCTCCAGTCATATGACGAAATGCTTGGGCCACTGAGAATATGATTACTAATGGAAAGAATAAAAACCTAATTCTTTCCATGAGTACATTTAATTGAAGGGGAAAAAACACTTCTGTTGAAGCTGGATTCCAACAAAACTGTCTGCTAGTTTTCAGACTATTTTTGTGGTGTTCTATCACCTACATGTGAGTGTGAGTGAGTGTGTGTATGTGTGAGTGAGTGTGCGTATGAGTGAGTGAGTGTGTGTGTGCGCGCGTGAGTGTTGACAGCAGATATGAGGTGGAATATGTTCGCAATCTTAAAAATATGAGCGACACAGAGTGAGGCTCCGCCTGGATGTGTGAAAAGAAACTATAAATGGGACACAGACCAGAGGCAGGCCCAACTATCTGTGCAATCTATGCAACACAAACATCAGTGCCGTGCGCCATTTTATCAGCTTCGACCCTCAGGCCTGCAAGCACGGCCATGCATATCATCCTGGCAGCCTGTGAGAACAGGAGCGGAAGGGAGGGGAGAAGATGGGGAGAGAGAGCGAGAGCGAGAGCGAGCGAGGGAGAGAGAGAGAGAGAGCAAAGTGCAGGCTTGGAGTGGGGGGCATTCCGTGGGCCCGGTTACTCACCTTTGTACACATTGAGAGTAATAGTCCTGACTGCGATTCTGACCATGCTCTCTGGGTGGTTGAAAAACTTAATGGCCTCCGTGTACAGGGCAAAGTCATTAGTGTGCTGGAAGCATGGGAGACAGAGAGCCAGGACTTAAACACGGCACTGCGCCGGACACAGGGGCCACTCAGAGAGACGCGGGCCACAGAGCGCAGCCCACACCCAGCACTACAGGCCTGCGACCTGTAAAGGTCACACCCAGTGTTAAAGGTCAACTTCCACCTCTGACAATCACCAACCACTTCATTTGATTATTTTGATTTCTGACTAATTTACCAAAATGTTCAATATCACCAAAAAATTAAAATAAGCATGCAACATGTTATTCAACTATTTAACCATTATTTATATATTGAGAGAGTACTATACAATAAAACAAGAACGCTCTTTAGGCACTAAAGTGCTAAAATATATCAGACAGAATAGGCA
Source organism: Anguilla rostrata (assembly GCF_018555375.3). Taxonomy (NCBI): domain Eukaryota; kingdom Metazoa; phylum Chordata; class Actinopteri; order Anguilliformes; family Anguillidae; genus Anguilla; species Anguilla rostrata. Next base: position 10,173,360 of record NC_057949.1, on the reverse strand, counting down.
TGTGCCTACCGCACGGCTTCCTCAAAGACTGGAACCTTGTTGCGATCACCTGACAAACTGTATCACAAACTACCCCGGAAACACTCCCACAATTCACTTTGGCCTTACAACATATCTTCAATCAATGCAATACATAGGTAGCAAAAAATATATATATACACGTTAACCAAAATCATTCATTTCATATACACTTATATGCATTGGAATACGGCTTATGCCTAGACCACTTTCGAGTTGCACTTTGGGTAACCCTGAAATGAGCAGTGCTGTGGCCATGCACAGGGGACATGCAGACGCCGCGGAGCTGAAGCCCATGCTCGCGCTGCCGCCTCAGTCTGCTCACACAGAGCAGGGGGTCAGGCGGGCTCCCCGCCGGACGGTGTCTCTCTGTGAGCGGACCCTGCCCTCCAGCCCCTCCTCCTTACTCCCGACACCACCGAGCCAACCGGTGGTTCCCCGGAGCAAAGGCAGTCGCATCCGATACCCTTTACCACCGTTTGCAGTACACCAATAACTTCCCCCTATACACAGGAGCCGGAGAAAGCTACGGGACACTCTCCTCGCCGAGCGTTTGGGCAGGTAAAGCGTTATAAAGGTGCTGTATTGGAGACAGACACTTAACATGGTACTTTGTGAGAGATTCTACAGTGAAGGGTCAGCAGCAATGAGTCAAGGCAGCATACGCACCTGTAGCATTCCAGAATCTAGATGACAGTTTTTTTTTAAGAGGTTACAGATTCTGTTGTACAACCTATAATTTAAGGCATGCATGTACATGCTAAAAAAAATTAACATATTTTTAAAATAAGTTTTCATAGGGTTAGTAAGGCAATTTTGCATTGTCACCACTGTTAAAAATGAGTTGGCACTAGTCCAACCATAGCGTAGCAACCGTTTCTAGGCAGTGGACCTCTGTCAAGCTTTCTTAGTTGTAGGCTAATGGTTAGCTTAGCTTGCGATTGTGGCCAAACAGTGTGTTTTGGGAACTTTCAAAAGCGATAGCTTGTTAACAAAACAGTTAAGGGGAAGATGTTATTTTTTCTCAGTTTCCAAAACCATAATCAAATGAGGAAAAGCGTAGGCTGTGAATAAAACATAAAATTAAACCTCATTCACAAAAGAACCCCAAGAAGATTACCTATGTTTGCTCCAAGATAGCATAGCTGTGCCTAATCTCACCACATTTAAAAAAAAAAACTTGTATCTTTAAAAACACGATTACCATATTTACGCTAGTTTGTTGTTTGTACTTTTAAATCGACTCGATAGACTGCCTGTCCCGCTGCCGTATTGATTCCGTCTGTGCTCCCGATCTTAGCATTGAATGAGCCCAAATTTACCATGTAATCAATTAAACAAAAAGGTGCCAGAAAATAAAGTTGGCTAATCCTCTAGAATTTTGTAGAATCCCATAATCCAGTGACACTGAAGCAGATTTATTTAGTACATCTATAAAGATTCCGATGGCTAATATATAATATGATGTACACTATATTTGTACACTATAAGTATCTTATCCATGACCTAGCCTGCTGTACAAAAATAACACTGTTGCTTTATATCCATGTCTTCTGCTTAAATCACTAAGCGATGAGGTGACTGACTTTTGAACTGTGATTGGTGGGCTTTACTAATTATTTACAGTTTCGCTGCATGTAGCCGTAAAAGGTATAATGCAGACCATTCTGTCTACTTCTCTCTGAAATCGAAGATCCATTTTTCCAAAAATGACTAAATATTTCCTTTGTCATTTTACACATCTTCATGGTTGATAATGCCATGCTTGCTTAGACTGACACAAAAAGCTTGACGGACATCGCAACAGTAGCCAAGGAGAGCAGGGCGTAGCAAAGGGGGAACTCCAATTCAGTTCACTCAATTAAAGAAAATCAATTGAAATGCAGTTCAGTAAATGAAAAATTCTCAGATAACATTACGGGTATTAATTATTGATGAGCTGAATTTACAATTAATTTCCTGAACTGGGTGAATTGAAATGGAATTGACCTTCAACCCTGCTGGGTGGTAGGCCTCGCCCCACATCGCCACCTGCAGGAGCAATGTAAGCATACGTCACTGTCATATGGGAGAACCATGCTTTAGTTTTACTGGGCATGGCCATTGGGGACCATTACCTCGTTGTAGAAGAAATGGACAGTGTGGTTGTTAAGCTTAAGGGATAGGGTCTTCAGAAAAGAGATATAGTACGCCATGATCTCCTCGTCGGAGAAGTCAAACTTATGGACGATGATGGAATTGACATGGTTGTTGGAGAGCAAGTAATCTGGGAAGAGAAGAGCGGGAAAAATCTGGGTGAGCTTTTAAAATTAAAAATGGAAATGCAACAGCGATATAACACACAAGTTAAATCTTTATCTGTGTGAGTGATTTTGTGAACACAGCATTTCGTGTTGCATTGAAGCAATAAAAAACAATTCATTTTATTGTCAAAAAGTATGAAAAAGTGTTAGCTGCAAGATGCTTTATCATAATTATTAACACACAGTATATTACTTTATGATGATAATGTTGGAGTAGGCTACTTGCAGAAATGAGTTGTGCTCTGGACTACCAGACTTACATAGAGACGTTTCATGGCTTATGTTTTCAAAAAGAATGTTGAGGGTCTGCAGGAGCTGAACACAGACATAGCGTCCAGACTTCTGCCGGAGAATGTTCAGGAAGAACGCAAACATGTTCTTCTCCAAAAAGAAGCTGCATGGGAACAGAAACACAGGAATTACACAAATATAGATATCATACATAGAGCCGTGACACCCACATACATAGATATTATGCATATATTACGCACATATAGCGTTGATATAGTCACAAATCCACAGGAGTACATTTTACGGCACTTAAACGAGTGAATGCACTTGAAATGCGTTATTTGCCCCAGGGCTTGGGGCACATCAGCTTTGCATTGCATATCTGACCTTACTACCACCACACCCTGCTGCATTCCCAATCAGTTCATCTGCAATTTCGTCACTTTTATTTGGTGGTTACAAACCTTCTGAGGCTAAATTAAATGATATTCATACAGACCAGCTTTAAGAAGTTGAGCCACGCAACTTTGTAAAACAGAAAATTTTCCGTTTCATGTTACTGGATTCAGCAACATTTCACAGCCCGTCTCTGTCCGCCATTCTGAAAGTTCCAAGTTCAAAATGGTGCAGCTATTTTGAGCTAGCGTGCACTCAATGCCATTTGTGTGGCCTTATGCTACTTTGAAAGCAAAGCTGCGTGGTGTGTACAGCTTCTCTCTCCTCCAGATGAGCCTTGCACCTCAGAGGGATGGTGAAATAGGGAACTGACAGACGTTTCATAGAACAGAAACCAGAGAAGAGCTCAATCAACCACGAAGCACACTGGTAAATCTAACAGAACAACACCAACGGGAACTGGTGGATAACTCCTGGCTATAGTGCTTAGATATCTAAAGGGATCCCAGAAGATTAGGCAGAAAGTATCCAGCAATCATCATTGGCATTGTTCCGTTTATAATGAGCAATACAATAATTGGTTGAGCTCCTCTCTGGTCTCTCTGAACATGACAACAGACCTGTCATATCCCTATTTTATTATACCTAACACCTCAGACAGATGTAGAATACAGAAACATGCACATAGTGCAATGGTTTATGATGTGATATGACAATTTATAATAAAATAGTCATGGCATTCCATAATAAGCAGGAAGCTTCATAAAATTACACAGCAACCATGGCCTGACCTAGCAATCTGGTTGCCAGATTGGGAGAGCTACCAGGCTCCATAATTATATGGCTGATGGCATATAGCCTAACTTCAACTTTCAAAATACAGGAAACATGAAAACACTATTTGTTAGCAGTTTAGTCTGTCTAGAATTTGCTCCTCACTTATCTCCAGATCGTGAGATATCTTATGCAATCGCGCTAGCTCTTTATGACGTAAAGGACTTAAAGCCAAAGACGCAACTTACTCGAACACTGAGCTGTCGTTTTGATCCCCCCATATCAGGATCTCGGTAATCGAGCGAATGGTTTCCACAAGCAGATTCCGGTTGTGATCAGTCACTGTTGTATTTTTTGTTAAGACATGGTACATGTACCTTGAAGGAAGACAAAAACAAACGTAACGACATGCAATGAATTACACAACTTATAGCTACTTTGTGGACCAGTAAATACCTTACAGTAAGGGCAAAAGATTGTTGCGTAACGCTAGCATACGACATGCTACATGTGCCATGTTAGCACCTGTTGCAACAACACAAGAAAGTTTCCTTCATTTAAACTGTCAAATCATGTGCACATGCAGGCGTGTACTAATTGTTACCACTCAGTGTTTATGTTATTATTATCGAAATACGTGTAATCACAAAAGTTAGGATTGGCAAACAAGCCAAACGAATATAGCAAATTAGCGAGATATCTGTTATGGTAATGGTAATCCAACGTTAGCTAAAACGTTTACCGTAGGATGCTAAATTAGGTGTTTCTGTAACGGTAGCTATGCAAAATTAGCAGGGAAGAGACAGTCGACAAATTAGCCAACTAGCTGTCGTAGATCACGTTCGTTAGCAAGATGACGATGGTAAAATAAAATGACGTTATCTTTGAAGATAGCTAAATAGCAACACAGCTTTCTGGGGTCTCGTTTCCTGTGGACACTTTAAACTGTCAACTTTGACAAACACAGCTAGCTATCTAGCTAGCTAGTTAGCTAAAAACACAGGCAGATGTGTGATGTTGTTCATGGTGTTCTAAATCGTAAACTATTTCTATTGTAACGATTCTATTGCCCTCTAAACGGTAACTTGATCCGCAATGTCCTACAGATTAGCAACTGCCTAAATAGGTTTCTAATTATCTAGCTAGCTTCTAATCTTCATAAACTGTTGACTGGGCTTGTTGTCTCCTCTAGAATAGCGGAAGCGCCGACAGTTTGGCTCAACAGCAGCAAGATGCAGATACGGGCCTGTAAATGCTGTCTACTACTCACTACATATCATATTAGCTACGCTTTCGGAGAAGCGGACAACATCAAATAAACAGACCTGTCAACCAATTCCGAAATAGTTAAGATAAATAGTTAGCCAGCTAACTAAACAAATAAACAAAATGCACACTCGTCATGCTTACTTTAAATGGTCCAGAGAGTGGATGCTTTTGGATTTTCCTTGTCCTCCCACCCAGCTTCTCGATCGACCGAACATGTTTGCACTCGTAAAGATTTTATTTTTAACGTGCACTTATTAAATTAGTCCATAACCAACCACTATGAAAACAAATACACCAAAAAAATGCAGAACGGTGCGCTGACATTCGGAAATAATCTCTCCGCAGTTCTCCACACTAGCTCACACCAACTACACCAGTTAATATCCGGGTTGAACCCCTTGGAATTGTGGGGAATGTAGTGTAATTCTTGTAGTTTGCGCGAGTCATCAAGACGTTTCACAAAAGTTTTGCAACTACTACTCCCAAATGCCCTTATAGCTCATATTACTTCAGAGCGTAGCCAGGTGTTAAAAGTAAAATCAGAACAACAGTGATAAAATCTATTTTGTTCGACGCTGACTCAACGCACCAGATTGTAATAAGTCAATATGGCAAAACAGTGTTCTTCAACTAATCGGTGTCAAACGTGATGCAAGGTGATATCATTTCTGACAAAAGAATGGTTGGGGTACTATTTTGCTATATGATATTGTGCAGCAAGCAGTCCACCATAAAACATCAGGCAGGAAGCCCGACAGAAACCAGGATCGTGTGGCAGCTTGGTTGGTGACGCAAAATAGCAATTAACCAAGTGAAGCAGGCTCGTGTCCATTATTGAGTTGTAGCTTCTTGCGCATGTACCCACGTTATTTAATTGAATTATTTTGCGCCCCCGGTGGACTGTGTCTACACTCGAGCAGTCATCCCACATTGTACCTTCTTTCTGATGGTTTGAAGCTAAGCATGGCAGTGTTATGGTTAGTACAGTACTAGAATGGAATACCTGGGAAAGCAAACTTGCTTCTGGAAGTGGTAATTTGTGGCCAGCAGAGGTCAGCCTTCCCTCTTGACGAAGCAGAAAACAACATTCCCTCAGTACAGTGGCATGTTATCTAAGAAAATTCCTTCTTTCAAATGTGAGGCTAGGCTAAGGGATAGTCCAGCGTAATATTTCCCCTAAACAACTCAACCATTATAGACCCTCAATATAAAATAGTTGACTTTAGTTATGTACTGAGTGTTCCATTATGAAATGTTTTATTGTAAATGCAAAATAATGTAATTCTGTTGGCTAATTAACATACATGTTTGAAACTATATTTGTGGGTGATGACACACAGGCTTATAAAATACTGCTGTTATATTCAGACAGTCCTTGTTGTAATTTATGCACCTATGCAAATTGAAAACAAGCTTGTTTCATATGAAACGGGAAGTTTAAAGGGATAGTTCACCCTTTTTATACCGAGGTCCGGTGAGTTTCTCCTTGGGGACATGTTTGGCTCAAAACATGCTCACTCTTTGTTAGCCGTTAGCTTTGTTAGTCAAATAACTTTGATTTGATGGGGGGTGAGAATCACCACCTGATAGCTATTTCACAAAGACACTATCAATAAACCAAACTTACAAACTTACAAAATCAATTAGTCATATGTTTATTTGCTTGCATAAATACATATCTTGTAATCGAATAGTGCCAATATAGCCCTAAAAAAAAGTATTTTTGTTGGGTTTGTACCACCTGACTTATCCCTTTAAATGTATTTTGCACAAAGCCTATGAAAAGGTTCTTCATTGGTTCTTCAAACAATAACAAGGTGCTAATTACACAAAGCCACCACTAGATGGTTCTAAATTAGCCAAGAAAAAACGAACTGAGGAAATATAATCTTTTCTATCAATTTCTATCAAATAATACAAGACTCTAATCCCCACTTAACAGTGCACATGCAGAGCCAGCACTACCTCTGTGGTAACATGAGTAATGCTGGAACATTCCTTTCTTCAGGGTCTACAGATAAAGGTGGCATTCAACTTCAGTGCACAGCACCATGGAGTCATTGAATGATGTCGTTGTGGATCTACAGGGTGGCAGGGGGTGGGGCTTGCCACTCCACCTACCCATTTCCTGAAAATATAATGTAGCACTGTGTGACTGTGTACTGCCTTAAAATAGGCAAGAAAATGAGAACTGACACAGGGTAACCATGTTTTATTTAGTAATGCAATTTGAGCATGCTTTATTTCTAACAATGTTCTGTAAAATCAAAGGCAAAAAAGAATGCTCTTTCTTTCCGTGATGGACGAAAGTCACCTTGCAGAAGTCACCAAAACTGAACTTTTCTTTGAGTGCCGGAACCCCACCCCCCTCCCCCCGGCAAAACTGTCTGCCACCTTTTCGCCACCACATGTAAAAATTTCTAGATACACCTCTGCTCCTCACTAGGACAAATACGAATAACAGGGTATGCTTTCATTTCAGGACAGCCTGTGGCTGTGACTACAGGCATAGAGGAAAATGTTTAATTACATTGTTATGTACGAGGTCCATACATTTGGAAGACATTTTGTATTAAACAGGTGCTTGTTTTTGAACATTTTTTAGCTTGCTGTGTGTAGGTTTATGCATGAGACCGAAAGTAAAATGTACTGTTTGTTTATGGTCTCAGGCTCTGACTTGCCGGAAAACCACAACTTGATAATTAGGTACCAATCTGGCACCTGATCTGGTTTCTGTTTTAAGTGCTCGCATTTTCACTCGCATAGATTTGACGAAATTCTGCAAGAGTACAATATGGATATAGATATAAACACAAGACGGACCCCCCCCCCATTTTTCCAATTATGCTGGCAACAGATGGTTACTTGTATTTCACAGAAATAGATGGTTACTTGTATTTCACAGAAACAAAGTGAGCTGTGGAGATACAAACCTGAAATGAGGCAAATGTTTCACAATGCACAAATGCGCACACATGTACACACAAGAAAGAAAAAACCCTGAATGCTGACAGTGACAGAAGCAATCAGGTGCAAATTTGGTAATGGAGAGAAAGTACATTTCAGTACTTTCCAAATACACATCTGCTCCCACCCACACATTCACACACAGACATAATACGTTTTTTTTCTTCTTCTTGTGAATGACATCAATATTTACAAAGACATGTGACAACAAGTATGCGTATGGAACAACAGAAATATCTCTACAGCAGCACTCCACCCAGCACTGCCTCATGAAATGTGAGCTTACATCCCTGAGCAACTGCAAGTTACTGTTTTCAGTAATTAGCTAAAGTTAAATATGTTTCGCTTGTACTGTGAAATAACTGTTAAGTTTCAAGCTGCTGGTTTTGTTTTGTTTGTTACCATTGTGAAGAGCAACTGTAGTTAGCTTACAAGTCAAAGCCGTAGGGCAGTTAAAACTGTAATTGTTTTGTATTAGCAAGTAAAATTACAGACTAAAATCCAATAGTGTTAATATGTTTCAAAGCTGAGATTGTACAGTAGCAATCATGATTGTATTGAATATTCATAAAGTAGAGGCAAAACATTGTGAGTTAATGTCCCTGAAAAGTCAGCATAAATTTTGGTAACAACTTTAAGATAGTGCTACTGTTTAATTTACCAAAACATAAATATAAAGGACACTGTGATGGGCATCAGCCTCTACACAAACACAAAGGATCTAATTTCAGTGCGTTAATATGTGTAAACACCTAGTATGAGTTACCTTCACCTGGAAGCAAGTATAAGATGCAGACATATCAACATACAGTACACATTCCTATACAGTAAACAGCACATATTTACAACAATCAAATCAGAGCAGCATCCAGTAAAATGAATTGCATTTTGGAACTGGAGAAAAAATTGAAGTTGTGTTGCCTATGAGAGAACATTTTTTCAAAACTAGAGTTAAAAAGATATGTTTAGCTCTTTTGAGAAGAAGCCATTTCATTAAATCTAATCAGATGGTACTTTGCAGTCCAGTTTGAAATGCAACGAAAGGGTTTTACAAACGATTGTCATAGTGTCATTCGAGAGACATTCCATTTGGAAGTGAAATAGCGCCACAAAAGAAATAAGTCAAAATCAAGAATATTAACAACTTAGCCACATGGGCGTTGAACCTGTAAGAGTAGCAGTGAGAGGACACGCACGGTCGCCAGATTTAGAATGTGTCAAAATCAGACACCACCTAAATGCACACACGTGCACATACACACTGTTGGAACCAATCATGGCCCAGGGGCAAGCTTTCGGAATCAATCGCAGACCAGTGGGGGGACAGTGCAAATGGAGCAAATTCATTACAAAATAGCTGTTCATTTTCAATCAGTTGCTCAGATTGTTCAGATTTATATCATCTGGTCGGGACCACGGACCAGACCTGTACAAATTATTTGAAAACTGAAAATTCTGGTCCAAAACCGGGCATCTGGAAACCCTAAGTACAGGATTCTGTACAGTGGCTGTGCAATTCAGTAGCTGTGCTCAGGAAGAGGTTTGAAAACCTGTTAGGAAGCAATAGGACTAGTTTAAAAGCTGATTTTTTTTACAAGGCAAGTACGTGTCAGCCACATGCCGAACTGAGACCAATTCTCACCAGAGATGACCATTTTTTTACCTGCTTTTCTAGACTCCAAGCACACTGAAAAAGGGTCATGCCAAAGAGCCAGACAGATCGATAGGTAGTCCTTGCAAGAACTGGTCATCTGCCAAATTTGTGAAGTCACTCCCATTCACGAGGGTAGTCCTTGGTGTTCTAGAGTGTTCGTATCCTTGAGTCCTGTTGTTTCAGACGCTCAAGAACACCGTGGGGAATGAAATGGTTCCACATTCTGAAAAAGCAGGAGGCAAACCAACAGTGTCAAAGGCACACGTGAAATATCTTAACTGAACTGTAACCGGCAGCTATCCTGACAGCGATTTAGATGATAACACACACTGGGAGGCCATGCTGTTGGAGAAATGGCTGAATATGCTGGATTATAGTCTTGAGTCTCACAACATGCTGTAGTTTTGGCTGCCAGATGACTGTGGAATTCCAGCTATAAACATGTTCCATTATTGTATCCATTTCCACGCATTTTATATATCGTCCAAATATATAGGATGCATTACAAAATATATTTTGGATATTGCTGACGTCATATATTCATAGATGCATGTACAATATATTACATAGAGCTGAAATGGTTGAACATTATATTTAAGCATGTAAGAACATACAAATACATAATGACTGGACAAGGCTGTTAAGCCCACTTAACCTTGTTATTTACCTACAGAATAGAGCATCCAGCACTGTGTCAGGCCTGGACTTGAACAACCTGTGGGTCTCTGCCTCTACTACATGACCAGGTATATGTACAGTAACACTACTGCTGGGGGTAGTTCAGAGGTGCAGTGTCCAGGTGCTTGGTGATTGTAAGAGAGTACTTATGTGTGGTGGTGTGCAGACGGCGGTGGTAAGGGGGTAGTTTTTACCCTATGGTCTTCATCCACGGGCAGCTCCTCATACTCTCACTCAGCATCATGGCTCCCGAGTCGCTGAACTTGTTATATTTCACACTGTGGGGGAGGGGGCACAGACACAGGATGGGTCACCACATTTCAAAAAGCCCCACTTTGAAAACAGTTTCAGTTTCACATTACACATGCCACCGTTGTAAAGTCGCCACTGCTTTTCATTGATGTGCAATGTTGAAAGTTCTGGAACAGCTTCTCTTGAGAAGCACCAACCGTTAAGTGGTGTACACCAAGGGCCGACCCGCATATTCGGCGCTCGTACGGGACGCTGCAGAGGGGAAGGGCCACCGGCAGAACAGCAGTGCAACCACCTCTTTGGACTGGAGGATTCGGTGTGACTGGCATGGCGCAACGGTGTTGCATGGCACTCACTCTAAATCTGTCAGTGACTTCATCTGGGGCAGGACCGCAGCCAGGTTTTCAGCTCCACCATCGCCAATCAGGTTGCTGTACAAGCTGCATGCAGCAAATACGGAGACAGGGAGATTTAGTTACGGTGCACATAACGTTACCTCATGTACCTCCTTTATCTTTTATAATATTGTTCATCTTTAAATTTGTTCTTTTGTCTTTTATTGTTACTTTCATAGAGATGTATGTTGTCTATAAAATAAGGCTGAGTGGGTCACCACCTGAGGCAAAGCAGAGCAGGGAGGGAGGAGAGTGCCTGAGCCAGCTTGGCCACGCCCCCATCTCCGATGCAGTTTTGTGATAGGCTGGAAACAAACAAAAAATAAATTCAACAACAGGCATAAAGGTGTGCCACCACAGGACCCTGCAAACCCTCCTGATCTTAACCTCTACACAATCCAGGGACCCCACCCTGGGGGTGTGTGAGAGAGTCAGACGGGGGCCTCAGGAAGAGGGAAAAATTATTTTCATCTATCAAAAATACACCGTGTAAATTCCACTGATCACTTCGTTGAGGAGGAATCCTTAGCCAGAAATGGTCATTTTTGGAAACTCTGTGAGATCTTTGGGGGCTATCGCACCATACAGTATGGCGGGGGCTTACTTCAGCATTTCCAGAGATAGCAGCGCAGGTAGCACCTCAGCCAACATCTCCGCCCCGGCGTCTCCAATCTTGTTGTCCTCCAGGCTGAAAGACAAGGAAACTATCAATGCAAAACGGAAAACATGCCACGACAAAGCACAAAAAGTAAGAACACTAATATTCAAATGAACGAAGCTAACCTAAATATGAGAGGGCAGAAACTACACGACAGGCTACTATTACAGTTTAAACACAGTAGAGCTGGGCTGGCCAACCCTGGTCCAGGTGGCCGTGTTCAGTCTGGTTAGCCATGGTTGAGGGGTCAATTCCATTACCAAATCAGCCAATTCATGGAATTCAATTCAATAATTCAACACTCTCCACCCCACCCCACCCCAGGAGAACCTTATAGCAAGTACTGAACTTCAGTGAGAACTGAGGATGCTATAGCCTCCTCCTCATGGACCAGTTTAGCCCTGTGAAACTGCCAGACTGTGTGGGGTAGGTCTATATGTCACTGAAAGTAGACCTGTGTGAATTGGCCTGCGGGGAATAGCTCCTGCTTTCACATCAGGTTGCTTTTCCCTGAGCTTTCAAAATAGGCCACCTCTAGGGAAAACTCCGTTCTGAGTTTTATTTTGCCATGCCTATACTTGTGACCTTGCACAGTGTGCCAGCCAATCCAAAGCAGTTTCACTTGGAACAGAGGTGAGAATTTTTCTAGGGGGACAACAGCGGTCCGATATAAACACTTTCTTCTTAAAAAAAGGAACCAAAAGGAAATAAATAAACAGTATTCAAGTCACTTGTGCGTGTGTCACTGTGTTTAAGGAACTGAACTAAACAATGTCGTTGTGATTACACAGAAATAATCACCAGAGATGGTCCAAATGGAAGCACAGAAAATTATTAGTTCAGGAGCTAACTCTATAAATCCCAACACCCTGTCAGCCAAAGCAATCTCTGTGTGGCTAAAATGCTACAGCAGGAGTGGGATAATAGCAAGGTTGAGATTTTAATAGCCTGTAGGACTCAGCAAAAAATAATTCAGTTTGAAGAGGCACCATTTCCTTCACAGTTCAAAACTTCCCCAAAATTCTAAACTTTTATTTAAACACAAAATCAGAATACTGCAGGCCTCCCCTAAACAACTTTGAGCTTGTGCAGTACGCACAAAAAAGTCTTACTGCATTGTGAGAGATTAGTATTAGAGGGTCTGCAGGTCATTTAGTTTAGAGACACCAAGCATTTATAATTTTCCAGTTCCATATCAGAGTATTGTCTTGTATTGCATCCTCATTAGTAATAACAGATTAAAATGAAGTCATTTCAGATTATTTCGTACTGGGAAAAAAACAACAAATAGCATTCCTATGTGAACATGTTTCTTGTGAGATGGAAACCTATAGCTTTGAGTTCACAATTTATCTGAAGGCCCTGAAGTGCGGTACATACTCAAGGTGCTGCAGCCACTGCAGGTCCGGAAGGATCTTAACCAGCTTCGAGAATCCCGCGGGACCATTTTGTGCACCCAGCCTGAATGGGGCAAGATGAGAGAATAACCATCCGTTTAATCTAGACGGTAACCGTGGAAAGAGTTAGATGATAACAGTACACCATTACGGAAATGCACTTTAAAACGCTGAAATAAAACATGATTTTGCAGTATTTCACAATACGTGGGCAAGTGAGTGCTTTCTCATTCTCTCACTCACTCTCTCATTTGCCCCTGACCTCCAGTGATTAATTAGTGCGGGACACTGCTGGAAAAGGATCCAGGAAATCTCACTTTTGGACTTGTTTTTTTTTTAGATGCCTCTCTCACACGGGCATTTTGTTTCCAGCTCTTCCTGATTTACAAATGAAGCCCTGTCTGCCTTATTTACTCACTCTCTCATCTCTTCTTTTACTCCCTTCCACCCTCACTCCCTCAACATTCGTTTACCCTCCCATTCATTCCTACACTCACTCGAAGTCCAGCCTTCGAAGGTTCCTCACAGCTGGGATGCTGAAGGAATCGTTGTCCAACGTGGGCTCTGATTGGTTGGAGTCACTGAAACAACACATTTTATGGCTATATTAGGGCTGCTCTATTTTAAAGCAGAAAGCTACATTACATTACATTACATTACAGGCATTTGGCAGACGCTCTTATCCAGAGCGACGTACAACAAAGTGTATAACCATAACCAGGAACAAGCATGACGAAACCCCTAGAGAGAAGTACCGGTCCAAGTACAGGAAACAACCGCATAGTTCAACTTGGACCCTGATGGTTAAACTGATTAACACTAACAACGAGAACGGCAACAACGCAATCTATGGAAAAATAAAAATAAATAAAAATACAAGTAGTCGTTAAGACAGTTGATGCGCCTAAGTCACCTATGAAACAGCTGCCTAGTTACAACCCTAAGTTTAGTCATTTACAGGGGGGAAGGGAGGGATGGGGAGAGGTGCAGCCTGAAGAGGTGGGTCTTCAGTCGTCGTTTGAAATGGGTCACAGTCTAAGCTGTTCTGACCTCCACAGGGAGGTCATTCCACCATCGTGGGGCCAGAACAGACAGGAGACGTGTTCTGGAAGTGCAGGTGCGAAGAGGGGGAGGTGCTAGGCGTCCTGAGGTAGCAGAACGGAGGGATCTGGCTGGCATGTAGGGTTTGAATAGCTTGTGGAGGTATGCTGGGGCTGATCCCTTGACTGCCTGCTACCTTGCATAAAGACTAAATAAACACCACCGTATTCCTTAGGGTCATTAATGGTACATTTACAAACATCTGTTCCAGTGAACATCCTGGGCTCCTTGGTCTGTGCAACTGAGCTGGTAAGGGCTTTCTTGTTTGTTGCACTCAGAACTGTTGACTTGAAATCTAGTCATTTGCTCAATGTTATGTCCTGCCAGTTTAGCTGGATTCAGATGAGCCACTGGATTTTGGTCCATCGCTAATATTTGTTAAGCTGGTTAATGGGTAACAGTGACCGCTGATAAAATTTCACTTGAAAATAGAACAAGGGGAAAGCGTTCTCAAAATATTTAATTATTTGTTTCTAATTTTATAACGTATGTCTATCGTGCACACAGGGGTTTTGGGATTTGCCTTCATCAGCGTGTAGGACATTCTCAGAAAAAGTGACCAGCCAAGTTTTTAGTTTCCTGAATTGAGCTACTATTTAGTTTTTGTCATGATTTCACATTAAAAAGACCAACCAATTTTTGTCTTAAATAAGCTGTCAATCAAAGCATCAGTGATGCACAACACACATTGTGTATTTTGACATATATTCAAGAGTGCTTTGTATTGGGTATAATTGAATAATACTTTAGTTAAAGATAATGATGTCTAATGGTAACAGGGCAAGTTGTTAATTTACCAGAAGGGAAGTTTTTTCTCTCTGTAGATCTGGATGAGGAGAGTGAGGTCATCAATGTGAGACAGGCGTGTAGCTTTGAAGGGGTTGATAGTGAACTTTGAAATTGTGTTTCTCAGAAGACCCTCTGCATTCGTCTTCTGCAGATCTTCCCAAAGGCTAATCACATCCCCTATGGAAGCTCTGTAACGAGACATTCATTTAAGTCATTACTAAAAAAAATTAAATCTACAGTAGACTCCCAGTAATTGCATAGGTTTCAAGCCATTTGTAACTTCATACACTTAACTGGAATGCACACACGACAGGTGGAAACACTGCATTGGCTGTTAATAAGTCACCTCATTGTGAACAACTCTGTCTCAGGCTGATTTAGACTGATTTCAGAATTTAAATATTCGAACATGTTGGTCGCTATGGAATGTCAGTTGGGTTCCTCTTAAGGTTTCTCCCGAATTTGCTCCCCCTAGGGAGTATTTGCCTTGCCTCTGTCACCCCAGGCCTGCTTCTGTGGCCATTTTAAGCCGGTACTGCTGTAGAACATTGAGACAAATCTATGATGAGATAAGCTATATAGATAAATTTGAACTGATACCAGATAATGCAGCTCTCAGATATGCAGTCATCAGGAGAAGTAACAGACAGAATCCGGCACCTCTCACCTGAAGGAGGAGACGCACTTGAGCCCCAGGAGCTCCCTAAGGCCGGAGACGTTGATGCCGGTCTCCTCCAGGTTTAGGGAGAAGCTCCTATTGGCACTGAGGACGAGGAGCTGGTGCAGGACGAAGACGTCAGGCGGGTCCAGCTGGGCGCCGCTGAAGGAGAGCTGGCAGGGCAGGCTCTTGCTCAGGCACTTGGCGAGTTTGACGTCGCCCGTCTCGAAAATGCAGTGGCACAGTTCCAGGAGCCTGGAGGGGCTTGGCTCGCACACGCTCAGCCGCTTCAGGTGAGCCGTCACCGCGGCCCGCTTAGCCGCCACGTCTCTGCCCCGGGCCCCGCCCTTGGCTTCCGCGAAGCAATCCCGAAAGAGCGCCCTCTTCTGGAAGAGCAGGGCCATGGCGAGCCTATGCGTGATGTCCAGCCAGTCAGCCGGAAGCTTCCTCTTCCGCGGCTGGACCCCCATCTGCGCCACCAAGGCCCTGCTGCTCACGTCCCGGGACAGGGCTAGGTACAGGGCGGCCAAAAAGCTCTGGGTGAGCATGTGGCCGAACCCGTAGCCATGCCCTGCGGGCTCCTCCTTGCCGTGCCACTGAGCGTAGCGGGTGAGAATCCCGCCGGCTGCCTCCAGCTCACACTGCTCTGCGGGGCTCAGCTCACTGTCCAGCGGCAGCTGGGAACTGTGGGATTTCATTCCCTCCCAAGCCGCATGGCAGAGCTTCAAAACTGTTGCCCGCCGTGACTCCACCCCCTCTTGCTCTCGGCCAATCGCAAACAACTGGTGGTGAGTCACTGCCTCGCACAGCCCCGTGAGCGTGGACGGCAGCGCTTTCTTGCCGCCCTGCCTGTCCAGGAGGTAGCAGACGGACTGGCAGAGTAAGGGGTTCGCACACAGCCTGAGAGCATAGCCACCTTCCCGCAGTCTTTTCAGAGCCTGGTCACGGCAAGGGGACCCCGCCAAGTAGCGGGAAGCATAAAGTTCCACCTCTGTGGGGGAGAAGCCCGGAAGCTCCAAGATCCGGTCCACCTTCCCCAGGCACTGGTTCAGGACCTCCTTGGGCCGGGCTGCCACCAGCAGCGTGCACCCGGCCAGGACCTTCTTCTGGAACAGTCCGGAGAAGAGCTGCTTGGCGCTGTAGTCGTCCCTGGAGGCGCTTGTGGCTGGGGATTGCAGGAGCCCATCACAGTCCCTGAAGTCGTCGAAGCCATCGAACATGATGAGGACCCTCTGGGGGCGGGCCAGGACGTGCCTGAAGACAACGTCCACGTCGACGCCCGTGTCAGAGTCTCGGCTAAGCTTGGAGTTTGCCGAAATGTCAAAAAGGAGGTTCCTCAGGCTGAACCCACTCTGCGGGACGTTCAGGGCCCGTCCCTCCAGTAGGAACAGGAAGTCGAACCGCGGGAGGTCACCCTCGGCCCAGTCCAGGCACAGCCTGCGGATGAAGGTCGTCTTCCCCGCCCCGCTCTTCCCCAGCAGGGCAATCGAGGCCCCGGTGCGCCTCTGCCCCGCTTCCTCCTCGAAGACCCGCCCCCTCTCCAGCGTGGCCCGTCTCCGATCGCCATCACCAAGGACGACCAGCTCCTTCTCCAGGCACCTTTTGGCATTCCGCCCCACGTTGGCCTGCACCTGCCGCTTGACCGGGCCCACATCCACGTAGAGGGACTTGAAAGGCACACCGGGGTCAGCAGTCGCATTTTCGCACGTGTCCCTCATGAGCGATTTGGCCCTTTCCATGTATTCCGCAACACATTCTGAAGAATGGAGGAAACAAGCGGACACAGGCTATAACGGTGTGTAGGGTTTCCACCAGGGCTGCAACCCATAATTATATCATTACTTATTTATTGTTCAAGCCCTACATACACACAATATACAATTCCATTATTATTATGATTATTATTATTATTATATTATATATATGATTCTTCAGTTTAAAACTTTACTGGGTGTGTCGGGCTCTGGTGGCACATGGGTGGTTGGGGACTTTAAGCCTTTGCATGATGGTTCCTCTGAAATGCAACAGGAAAATCCAATCAATATGTGTGCACACTTTTACAACCGACTCCATTTCAGATTAATAAACACAGCTATTTTTGAGAACTGTTAACCCCATGGTGGCGTAAACTCAAACTAAAGACTTTGCTTGAGCTTAATTTTCATTTAAAAAAAATATTTTTATTCAATACAAAATATGTTTTCATAGTATTACAACACATCACAAAATATGGGCAAATCAATTATTGTTCCTTTCATATGTTGCAATTTATGAAACTGCCGTGAAAAATATTCATCATTACTTTACTTTAAAGACCACATTCATTTTCATGTGTAATTAGTTGCAATTATTTTAATTATTATTAGTCAATTATTTGTAGTTCTTCACAGTAAGTTACTATGTGGTCCCTTTAATGCACAATGATGCAGCGGGTGAGCAGCACTGACACACAGGAGGAGCAGCGAGCGTACCTGTCGCAGGAGACAGGGAGGAGACAGAGGCCACAGACCAGGCTTTGTTTGCACGGTCTGAAGAGGAACTCAGAGGCGTGGAGACAGCGAGATCCGGGGGAACCACCGCCCCGGCCACTGAAAAACAACACGCACAGCTGGTGTTAATTAAACGCCCTCTCCACAACTGCTCTTTCACAACGACCCTCGGGACGTCTACATCAGTCTTTCCTCATAAATTCAGCGCCCAGCTGAAGCTGGATAAAGTCCATGCATATTTCTCATTCACCGATGCATGAGGAAACAGTGCACAGCAGAACAAAATGTTGTTCCTCTAGAGCCAGGGTGCGAGAGAAACACACGACAGATACACAACACAAAACAAACAATGTAAACAATTAGATGACGTCCAAGGGCACTTGTGCACATTTACATAAAAGAATGCTTGACAAATAAATAAAACACAGACAAGCTTGTAAAACGGGTTGTAAAAAATTGAGTAAACGACGGTCGAGTGATAAAAAGAAGTGCTGATGCAGTAAATGATTAACAAAATAAACAGATAATGTGCATTTTAAAAAGTTTGAAAATTAAAGGCAGGGACGGAT